>NC_134397.1:85517411-85599710 GCF_050003625.1 Haematobia irritans | reverse complement strand
GTTTTTGGTCAAATGTGAGCTCGCACAGAGCTTCCGCATATCCAAATATTGATGAATGATATGACCAACACGTTTGATATCTTTAAGGCCTCTGCTATCTCGATCAACTTCATTTTACGGTCATTCAAACCATCTCTTTCGGGCGTCCACTGCGTTCACCGTCCTCCGTGCTCATTTCACCATGCTTGAATTTTGCATACCATTCAATTATTGTTGATTTCCCTGGGACAGAGTCCGGAAACTCATTATCAAGCCATGTTTTTGCTTCCACCGTATTTTTCCCTTCAGAAAACAGTATTTTATCAAAACACGAAATTCCTTTTTTCCATTTTTTTTCACAATAACAAAATTGCTTCACAAAAGACGCTCTATCTCACAAACTAATTGACTTACAGACGTCAAATTTTGACACGAATCATTTGAAGGTTGGTACTGTATAAAAATAATATACATTTAATACTAGCGACGCCATCTACGTGTCAGACCGGGGACTTATCAGCCAACCGGTTACATGTTAGAAGGAACATGCTGACATGGTTAATATGATAAGGATGACAATGATTTATATACACCCAAAGAAATTTGTTAGTAGGGACAGCAGAAAAGTCTGCGAATTGACCTATAACAGCAAACTAAATGTTTGCTGATAGTATTTAGGAGCTTGTAGATATATTACATTGCAAAAATATACCAAAAACTACTGTTGGTTCTTAAATATGCTTTGGGGAAAAATTTATGACCTAAAAATTTTATAAATTGTTGTTCATTACGCCCTGAAGTACAAAAATATAACAGCAGACATCGACTGCTGTTTTCAGCAGACTTTTTTCTATGAGTGTAATTTATTTTTTTAACCCTTTAGTTGTTATTGATCGTAATTGTATGTCTAACTTATGTTAGAACAAAACACACAAATTACAAGAACTAAATTCTTTTGTCTATATCATAAAAAAAAGAAAAATAAAATATTGAATATTTTTTATAAAAAACGCATATTTTCTTTTATTTCAAATAAATAAGATTTTGAGTGCTCAATATATAAATTTTTTGATTGAAATTTATTGCCAATATTAATTAATAATTTAATTGAATCAATCAAATTATTGATTGATATTTGTTGCGAAATTAATTAAAATTTTAATTGATTCAATTAAAACAGTGATTAAATTTTATGTAAAAACCAATTACTTTTTTAATTGATTCAATCACACAACTAATTGACAAAAGTCAATTAAATGTTTAATTGAAAATCGTATTGGTTTTCAATCAAAATGGGTGATTGATATTATCATTTTCGTGATTGAAGACATTTCACTTAAAAAAATGATTGAATCCGCGGTTTTCGTGATTGAAATCAAAAATTTTTTGGTGTGTATGGCCTACCCAGCAAAAAAAGCGTCGCCAAAAAAGTACTGAAATGTTTTTTTAGATCCGGAAGTGGTGCAAAATTGGCGCAGAAGCGATTAATTTAAAATGGGCTTGTCACACACGCAATTTTTTTTTCTGGTTCAATCACGAAATTAATTGATCCAATTAATTTTTTAATTGAAATATCTTCAATCACAGAAATGATAGTATCCATTAAAAAATTAATTTAAAATCAATTAAAAAATTAATTAATCCAATTAAAAAATTAATTGATACTAATAATTTTTGTGATTGATTTTTGTTTCAATTAAAAAATTTGTTGAATAAATTAAATTTTTAATTGAATATTTTTTAAAACTCAATTAATACTTTAATTGGAATTTTTTTTCTCTGTAGGTCAGATGTCACCATTTGAACAGACGTTGCACTGAATTTGCATCTTAAAGTGGTCCGAATTCAATGTTTTGGATGTGAATTATGAAATTTTGTGATATTTTGCCAAATAAATAATTTTTGTATTTTTTTAATGATTTTTAAAAGATTTGACCTCAAATATTTTCAAAAATTTGCAATTTTTCTATTATGGATTGAGAATTCTTATTCTCTTTTTAACTTATTTGAAAAAAAAAAAAATAATTTAAAATGTCTTATTAAAAATATGAAAATAGCGAGTTCAAAAAGTTACTGAATAAAAACTGATAAAAAAATAAAAAATAAATAAAAAGTTGAATCAAAAGAACTTCCTGTGTAGTTAAAATAAAGAACATCTTTGGGATTTTAATTCATCATTAATTCATCACAAGTTAATAAGAAATATTCTATTGTGTCATTACAAGTTAATCATTAGAACCCAACGTGTAATGAGAGTTTTATTTCTGGTAATGCAAATTGTAATGAATTTTGGTTACGTAGTTTTTGCTGGGCTATTATGTTTTTAGTTATGTCCCTGGAAGTTATGTTCTGGAATATATGTATACGACTCATGCTGTACGTTCGCCAAAATACAAAAGTTGTGTTTTTTACATCGTTTGGTCTGCATAAATGCATTACTTGTGTGTTAATGACTATAGTGATGTTGTGAGTTTACTTTCAAAACTATTCTCCGTCCGGAGAAAGTTGAAGTTTTGCAAAAAATGTTTTTTGCAAAAAATGTTTCGTACCGAATGAAATTTTAGACTAAGGAACATCATTTGCATCTTCCCCATATTATTCTGCCCTCTACCTTATTTACACCAGTTTCTCCGCTGTAGTACAAACAATGAAGCAAACAATATATTTTTATAATTTTTTAATGTTACCATTCGTTTTGTAAGTAAACACACTATACTCTATTCCATAAAATTGCATCGTTACTAATGTCCTTTCTAACGATGTAAATAGCTTCAAAATGGGGCTGCGCGAGTTATCCGGAATTCAACATGACTAACATTTTTTTTTTTTGAAAATTCCGATATTTCATATCTAGGGATCCGTTGGGGAACGGGGATGTTTTCGCGTAATGACTACGAGTATATTAGCACTACGTGCTTGCAAGTTTCATTAAATTCGGACCAAATTTATGCCTTGGGAACAGATGACGTAATGTTCCTCATATTGTTTGTTGTTTCATGCTTATATTTAAATATCTTTTAATTCTAGGCAAGCATATATGTCCTAATAAGGACTTAGCTCTTTTGAACTTTTACAACTGGTTTATGCCTGGTGTAGCACATTGGTTATCCATATCGATTATAAAAGCTCTGAAACGCATAGAAAAAGCAATAGAATTGGACGAACTTAAAGCTGTAGACGAAACCGTAAAATACAGCTCATCAGCCGTTGACACAATTGCGATATTTTATCAAATTAAAATGTTTTGGGACCAACTGGATTGGCCTGATGCTGAAGGATCCTATACTTTTGTAGCAAAAATTGTGGATGTAAGTCTGTTTATTTTTATTGACGATTATCGATTATAATTAACAATATATTTTTTTAGGATATTTGTCGATGCTGCGTTTTTTATGCTCAGAGAATGTCTCGCCGAGTTAACACTCTCACAAGTGGAAATAGTGAATTTTTCCACGTGTCTACTGAATGGTGTTTGGCAATAAATAACATCGACTACATACGTCAAAGTTTACCATCATTTCTCAAGGTATGTATAAATATACAGGCAGTAGCAATGTACATCGAACATTTTTAGAAATCTAGTAATAAAGGCGTTACCAAGTTGATCGCGTGGTAATGAGACGAATAGCAACATAGCAACGAAACACAGTCATAGGATAGTGGTGCACTAACTTGTCGCATAGAGTGAGATACTGGCGAACTACCTAATGTGACAAGCGAATGTTCGTTTCATAAGAGCTGTACAAAAACATTCGGACGCGAGGCTCCCAATGGAAGGGTTAATAGAAACTTGGAGTGAAACAACTTATACACTATCCGAATAGCGACGCATGCTTCGACAATAGTTATCCTCATTAACCTAACCTAACCTACAGCCTGTTTCTGTATGCCGAAGAGCTCTATCGATCGACTGAAATGCACAGAAGACCTGTAAAGATGAAGATGAAATAGGACCAGATATTATATACATGCAAACTTACACACAGAGAACGAATATAATCACCCCAAATATGTTTCGAGAGCAAAATGTTATTTTTGAACGGTGAACATGTAACATGTTTGTCACAATCATGTTATGATCTCCAAAATTGTGTATCTGATTTCGGCAACCATATATTTGATTGCCGAGAAAACATTTTTGCGACAAAAGTGTACAATGTTAACGGCCCAACAGTAATATTTTTCTCTTGAAACATGGTTGGAGTGATCATATTCCTTCTCCGAGTGTTTTTACGTTTGATTTGTTAAGCTCTATACTATAGAGCTTAAGTTAGGTGGCAGCCCGATGTATCAGGCTCACTTAGACTATTCAGTCCATTGTGATAAAACGCTATAGTAAAATGAAAAAAAAAAAAAAAAAAATAATAAATAAACATGAAAGCATGAAAATGCAAATACAACTACGCCTCAAATGGTCCATCGGCTTAGTACAATTTTAGCATACTTTTTCAACATTTCGGCCGTTGTCTTCCAATGCGTCTTTTGAAACGGACTTGTCTGTATAGACACGATCTTTAACAAAAAAGGATCTAAAGCAGTTAAATTGAACGATATATGCGACTAATCGACCGGTCGCGAATTATGTCTCCAGCCTATAAAACGCACCAAACTATTCACTACATGGACGGCAGAAGTGCGCAGGCAGTTGAATATTAGTGTCGATGGCGAAATAATTCCGACCACAAATTACCCCAAAATTCTTGGCGTCACATCGACAGCCTTTTCAGGTCGTCTGCCCATGCCACTGCAATTTGTAATAAGCTTCGTGGTAGAAACAAGGTCCTCAAGTCACTTGACGGCAGTACTAGGGGTGCGGATAAAGAAACCTTGTTAACTACCTAAAAGGCAATTGGCCGGTCAGTGGTAAACTATGCAGCTCCAGTGTGGACACCGCAGACTAGTGACACGCAGTGGAATAACATAGAGACCTGCCAGAACGCTGCCCTTAGAACTGCGACTGGGTGTCTCCGCAGCACACCCCTGGATCACCTTTATGTGGAGACAAAGATCATCCCTGTGCGAAGGCACAATTACATGTTGTCAAAGCAGTATCTCCTGGGTTGTTACCGCAGTAATCATCCAAACCACCATCTCATGGATGCACAACCACCACCCACGCGTCATCTTTTCTCTTGCCCAGCTAAACTAACCCGACTTACTACCAGATCACTCTGGACACACCCCACCTTAGTCGCAGAGTTACCCGATCTGGCCACAAGCTGAAGTACCAAAACGTATAACATAAAATGGATGAAATCGCAATAATTTGTTACAACAACAACAACAACAACAACGCACCAAACTATGACTTTTGGATGTACTTCAACCGTCGAACTGAACGGACGTGTTTTTAATAGCGAAGTACTCATCGTAATAAGTACTTATTACGAATTTCAAGTGTGGTGGTAAATTAAACCAACATGCAGCGAAATTTAAAGTCATCTACTGGTTTGCTAAATTCAGGTCCCAGTGGACGGGTATCGACTGAAGTTTTAAATTTGGAAAATGACCCAAGAGTCAGGCCCATTTGTCGACCTGTAGAACCTTTTCTAAGGTAACGACATCAAAAGGAGGTATCGTGTATATAAGTGACTCGAATTGAGATGTTCTATTTCATTGCTCTTTATTCAACGCAGTAAATTCAATACACTGATATGATGATATGACAAAGTGTGTGAATAAGTATGTATGATATATTCGTATATGTGATAAGAATTTCAAAACAAAAAGAGTAAATAAAGCATAATTAGTGAACTAGTAACCAATACGTAACATTTCTTCCCTCGTCTCCTAGGGAGAGTATAGTACTCGCCGTTTCCTGACCCTCTGTGATCTTCTCGGTGCTTCTGGGACTTCTTGCTGATTCATGAATCTCTCAGTCTGAATAGGCGTTTGTTTGGGTGTGTTTGTTATGTCTCTTCGAGGTGTCTGGTCACAACGGATCGCTATTGGTGTTTCGACTGTACAGTTTCTAGATACCATTATATCCGAATTTGCTGCTAACCCAGATACTCCCGGTTGCTCAGATGGACTGGATGCCACGGCATGTGCACACCCTATTTTGCCATCTCCAATCTTTTTTTCATACGGATCAAAAGTTTCGACATCTCCAAGCTTCGTTTTCCCCAAGTTATCTGTGCTTTCAACTGAATTATGAAACTTACTAATCTGATCAATGTGACGTTTATAAGTCTTGCCTCTGTAATCCACTTCATAATGTAGGTCTCCCATCCGTCGTGTAATCGTTCCTTTTATCCACTGCTGCATTCTTGGATTTCCGGATAGAAAGAATACACATTGACCTGGGGATAATGAGCGGAAGGAAGGGTTGAATGCGGCTCTTTGTTTCTTACTTACCCTCGTTTGTAAATTATCGGGTTTTATCAGCTCCATCTTAGTTCGTATTGTTCGGCCTAAAAACGCCATCGCCGGTGACTCTGATGTCGTGGCATGTGGAGCTTTCTATATTGACGAAGGAAGATGTTCACATTTCGTTGTAGTGTTGTACTGGAGGTTCCCATGGCCTTCAAAGCTTTCTTGACTGATTGACCATTCGTGGCTGGGTGATAAGGGGCAATACACTTGTGATATCTTACACCGGAGTTTCTTAAGAAGCTGCCAAATTCTGCAGATTTGAAACAAGGTCCATTATCTGTCACAACTGTTACAGGTGAGCCGTAAGCCGAAAACATTTCATCGAGTATATCTATTGTTGCAGCTGCTGCTGATTCTCTAGTCACCTTGACTTCTAACCATTTGCTGTATGCATCACTTACAACTAGTAACATTTTCCCAAAAATGGGTCCAGCATAATCTATATGCACTCTTTCCCATGGTGCACTAGGATATTCCCATGGTGTTCTGAAAACTTTTTTTTTGGCAAGGATGCCACTTCCGCGCATCTTTCGCAAGATTTTGCCAATTGTTCGATATCTATCGATTCCGGGCCAGAAAATAAATGAGCGCGCTAACCCTTTCATTTTTACAATACCTATGTGTGCTGTATGTAGATCTTGGAGTACAAAGTTACGCAAAGATTCTGGTACCACCACTCGGTGCTCAAAAATTAAACAGCCAGCAGCTAGAGAATAGTTGGCCTCAGGGCACGGCTTAAGTCGTACCCGTTTTCCAGTAGTTCAATAATTCGACATAAATGCTCATCTTTTCGCGTTTCTCTAGCTACTCTGCTCGCATCTAGTGGTAACAGTTGACTCACGTTATTGACCATAAATCCGTCGAAGTCATCTATATCACTGTCATTCGCTGTTGTCTTCTGATGAAAGCGTGAACAGAAATCCGCATTAATGTTGTCATGTGTCGATCTATGTTCAACATTGAAATTGAAGTTGGCCAAAAAATCGGCATAATTTGCCATTCGACTTATGCACAGAATGGACAATGACTTTTCAGGATGCAAAGGGTCCATTTCCTGGCATACAAATAGGGGAAAAGCTTTTGTACTGCCCACACTATACCCAAAGCCTCTTTAGCTATTTGGGGGTACTTCTCCTCCGTAACGCTCAATGTTCGGCTAGCAGAAGCTATAGGTCTTTCTATAGCATTACTTAGGCGATGTGATAAGACTGCTCCTAATCATGTTTTGCTCGCATCCGTTGCTAACACCAACGACAACGCCGGATCATAGGGCATAAGTACCTGTGGTGATATGAGCAATTGTTTTATATGCCCATATGCCTTCTTTGCTTCAGGTGTCCATTCAAAGTTCGGTTTACGTAGCATATCCCTTAATGGCTTATCAATTGTAAATAAATTAGGTATAAATGAATTGTAATATTTCGCCTTCCCCACGAATAATTTAAGGTCATCAAAACTCTGTGGTTCTGGGGAATCTCGTATCGCTTTTATGTGCCGATCTGACTTGTGGATGCCATTTTTATCAATTTTGTGGCCAAGAAATTCAACGGACTCTGCAGCACACACGCATTTAGATTTATTCAACCGCAAACCATTTTCTTTCAATTTTAACAACGTTGATGACAGGGCCGACGTCAATGAATCAAAATCTTCAGCAAAAATTAAAATATCGTCAAAAAAGTTTACTACGTTTGACATACCTTGAAATACTCCGTCCATACGGCGCTGCCAAATAGTGGGGATGTTCGCGGCTCCATAAACCGCACGTGTCGGCCGTATTAGACCATGTGTGGGTGTATTCAGAGTTAACACTTCACTAAACTTCCTGTCAATAGGTAAATCCATATATGCACCTGTTATGTCAAGGTGACAAAATATTTTAGAATTGTTTACTTTATTGAAAAGGTGATCTGATTTGGGTATAGGGTGTTCGTCAATTATCATTTGTGGGTTCAGCGTTGGCTTATAGTTTCCTGTAATGCGTATTTTCGAGGCCCACTCTGAGTGGTCTACTCTTACGAAGATTCCATCGGCAAGTTTCTTATCAATTTCTGCCGCATAGCTCTCTCTAAGAGCTAACGGTATATCACGAGCTTTTGCAAAACACGGTCTAGCTTCCGGCTGAAGTTGTATTATGGCCGGAGGCCCCCTTAATAGCCCTGGCCTATCAGCAAAGACATCATTGTATTGACTCAGGATACCATTTATCTGTTCCTGTTGTTCTAATGATATGTTTTTTGGAATTGTCACTATATGATTCACACGATCATTTCCCACTTCATTTTTACCAAAAAGTGTACAAAAATCAATTTCGTTCACCATATGTGCAATCCACTCTCTTCCTATTAACGTATCAACATTTCCTTCGACGACGTATAAGTTGAGCCGGGTAGTTTTCTTACCCATAGTTACTTTTACGGGAACTCTACCGATACAATTTATACGATTTTTGTGTAACTCGTAAATATTCTTTTTGTATTTTGAATGGTTACTCTAGGCTTGATACATCGCAAATTCTGGAGACTCATAATAGCACATGGGGCCCCAGTATCAACTTCCATTTCTAGATTCTGTCCATCTATTTTTACCCACACTGTTTTACGACCCGAAGCTTTATCTTCAGCAATCTCATTTACTGAGTATTCAATTGTGTGCTCCAAGTCATCGAAAGGCTCCGGGGAGTTAGACTCAACGATCTGGGAAGTTTTGCTTTTGCACACTCGGGCGATGTGCCCTTTTCTACCGCATACAAAGCAAACACTAATGCGCAATTTGCAATTTCCTCTCAAATGCTGTTTACCACAACCATTACAGTTTGTTGTTTGTTGTTGTTGCCTAATATGGTCACTTCTTCTCCGTGTTACTGGCGGATATCCCAATTTATTGGTCGGCTCATGAATATTTGGTGCTGCTCCCTGCATTTCACTCGAAGCTCTTACGGTTGATTCAAGTGTATACGCCATATCGCAAGCTGTTAAAAACGACTCTGGTTTCCTTCTTATGATTTCATTACAGAAATCGCGTGACCGTAGCCCCTGTAAAAGTTGTTCTATTAACATACGGTCTGCAAAAGCACCATAATCACAAAGCGCAACCCCTTGCTTCAAACGGAGGACAAATTTCGGTATAGTTTCTCCATCCTCTTGGACAATTTGCCTAAACCGAATACTTTCTGCATATTTATTTCTGATTCCGTCAAAATGCTTGATTAAAATAATCTTAATCTCTTCATATGACAGATTTCCTGGCTCTCTTGGACTAGCTAAGAATTTAAGAGCATTGTTGAGATCACTTCCCATATAAACTAATGCATACTGTTTGTGTTCGGGTTCCGGTATTTTACTCAACATGAGGGCTGCATCAAAATGCTTGAAGTAGTCTTGTACCGTAGAGGTACCCCCTTTAAATTCCCGAACTACAAATGGCGGTGTTTTTGAGGTTATGTTCTGTGGCTGCACGTTGGCCAATACTGATGTCGTTGCATTCTGCACAGCTTGCTGTATTACATTCGTTAACGCTGCCGTTAATGATTCCAAAGATGCTGGATTCTGTTCCATAGATGGTTCTATGGGCATTCTTGAAATTTTCCAACCACTTCTGACACCAATTTATCGTGTATATAAGTGATTCGAATTGAGATGTTCTATTTCATTGCTATGATATGATGATATGACAAAGTGTGTGAATAAGTATGTATGATATATTCGTATATGTGATAAGAATGTCAAAACAAAAAGAGTAAATAAAGCATAATTAGTGAACTAGTAACCAATACGTAACAGGAGGTAATCCCTCACGAAAGAGATTCAAGGAACGCAGACATGCTTTGTTTATCCTAAAGAAATTAGAATAAGTCGACGCAAGCACGTTGTCAGCTAAGCAAAGCGATTCCCTCATGAAAGAGATTCAAGGAACGCAGAAATGCTTTGCTTATCCTAAAGAAATTAGGACCAGTCGACCCAAGCACGTTGTCGGCTAAGCAAAGAGATTCCTTAAAATGGGCTCAAGGAATTCTTGAAGCTGGAAAAAGGGAACGATCGCCGGATGAGCTGCCATCCTCCAAACGGGATCAAAGATCGTTTGCCTCAGTTGCAAAATACAGCCTTGTGATGGCTATCATTAACAAAGGATCATTGGACGGTATGGTTCCAAAGCAAAAATGGGGGGAAATAGAAAACGCGATGTCTAGTGTCTACTCAGAGGTGCGAAAAAAGTTTCCCGGACCAAGTCCTCGACGGCAAGATGCTGGATGGTATCAATGACGATTTAAGTTAATCGCATTTGCGGACCAGAGGTCTATGATTGCTTTAAAGCTGCTTTGATGCTAATTGGTGAAGTTTGGGAAGGGGCCGCTTTGGAGTTAGTCGAGAATAAAGACATACCGGCTAAACCTAGAGCACATGCATCGATACCTGCAAACCCTCCTGATCCTGAGTCAATATTAAACAGACTAATGGAATGTAACCCAGATCTTCCAACCGCCGATTTGAAGGTTGGTCGTTTGGATGAGGTGGATGGATCACGACGACATGCGGTGTTTATACTGAACATAGAGTCGCTGTCACATCTAGTCCAGATCCATGTAAGTTATGGCTTTCATGATATCCACATGAAGGTATACAAAAACGACCAGCCAAAGAATTCCGAAACGGACAAGCCTCCGTAAGTGTCAGAAGTGACAAAATATTCTTGAGAAGCCGAAGGAGACTGTAACGACCCGACATTAGCCATACCTTCTAATGACCTGGTGCTACCTTTCATTTTCCGGCCGTGCTCAGGGAGTTGGGGTGGTGATTTTGGCCAAGGAAGGTATGTTAGGGACTATTACAAAAACCAAAAATTTAGGTAGCTAAACCCTGAATAATATTGAATGTTGTACAACATATGAACATGAAATATAAAACAAAAGATGCATTGGAAATATTCGATAACAAGGGAAGAAAGGTGTAATTTTCCCCTTAGGTCTCTACCCACCCGCCTATGTTATCTCACTTAAATGTCATTGGATAACCCTTGATTGTGCTACCTTCGCTCTAACCCTTTCGTGGAAATAAAATCAATCTAATTCATTTTAAAAATTAATTATACATCAACAAAATTTAAAAGGATCATTAATATTTGAGTAAACAAATTTTAATATATAAAAACAATCAATATTTTTTATTGAATTTAATTTTAGGACTTTTAGATTTTTTTATAAA
Organism: Haematobia irritans; assembly: GCF_050003625.1. Lineage (NCBI taxonomy): Eukaryota > Metazoa > Arthropoda > Insecta > Diptera > Muscidae > Haematobia > Haematobia irritans. Next base: position 85,588,155 of record NC_134397.1, on the reverse strand, counting down.
GTATTATTGATAATTAATATATTAATTTTATTAGGTATTAGCACAAAAAAAAAACAAATAATAATAATTTATATCTATTAAATTTTATGAATAAAAATTAACTTTTAATTATTTACATAAACTAGAAAGGAACGATATCATTTATATTTTAAGCTGAAATTAAGCTGAAACTCAAATAGATGATTTGACAGTGGCATAGGAAAAGAGATATGTTTGTTTCGAATTTATTTCGGCATAAAGGCCGGTATGCACCTCTAGCGAAATTTTCGCTAGCAAAAATTTATTTAAGTCTACAACAAAAAAACAGGGCTGTGTACACAAATTTTAAACCAGCTAATCGCTTTTAAAAATTGTTAATATATGTTCCAAATATTCCTCAAATAAATTGTTTATTATTTACAGACCTTTTAAAACTTTTACGCACACAATGATTGTAATAAATTAAATGTTTGCTGCCGAACCCTGTTATTTTCATTAGAGGTGCGTACCAGCTTACGAAATTTAACGCTACCGAAAATTTCGTTAGCATACATAGCAATGCATTTCTTATAGGAATGAAATTTTTCGCTAGAGGTGCATACCGGCCTTAAGCCGGCTGTTATTGCGCCCAGCTGCCACTTGTTGAATGATTTCACACACATTTTCTTGTTCGTTTTGAAATTCTATTTTATTCAATGTCTTATTTCTGGGATAAAATGTGTTTTAATCTTCTGGTTAATATATACACAGTTTAGTACAATTCACTGTCACAAAGTTTAATGTAATTCACTTGGCTGCCTCTTGCCTCTTTTGTCTTCGTTTGCCACTGTCAAACCGACTACTGTCCTCTGTTGATTATATGATTCAAATGGGCATAGAAAAAGAGCGAGAGCAAGATCTTCGAAAGAGGCAAGAGACAGACATAGCATAGCTTCATGTCCACTGGCACGGGCATAGATACATATATATTTTTTTTATTTTCCATTTGTGTTACGTACGTCCTTGTCTGTACCATATTTGGCCCGTGGCGTGGACACCGGCTATCATACAAAACCCTTTTTCGGAAGGTTCAAGTGTGGTTTATTGTTGGGTTTAATGAACTGCCTGCATTTATTCTGATAATTGGTTGATAATTTTGCTGCAAGTAGAGGATGCTGATGAGGAATGTGGTAATTCCGAAACGTGCGTCCTTCCAACCATCTTGCAGTCTATAGGGCTTTGCCCAAATAAATTTGACAAACATTCTTTTCCTCTGTTGGTTAAGCTACACTTGTAGTTTAGTCAATGTGTGGTTTTAAGCTGAATTAAAAAAAAAACAACAACGGAAAACAAAATGTTAAAAGTAATTTTAATGTATAGGGAATCGTTCAATATGATGATACCGGAAATACCAGAGACAAATATGAGCACTGTGCAAGATATCGAACACACAGTGGAGCGGATTACTAAGGCCTTCAACATCTCACTGAAAGCTGCATGCCCTAGAGGAAAGCCACGGTGGAAAAATCGACCGCCATGGTGGTCTACGGAGTTAAGTAATGGGAGGAAATCCTGCAGGAAACTCTTTAACAAAGCAAAGTCCACAAGAGCTCCGGAAGATTGAGGCATTTACCAGTTGAATCTGAGAGGATATAAACGAGAACAGAGAAGGGCTCAGCATAACTCTTGGAATGTTTACTGTAGCAGTATCGAGAATACGTCGGGCTTCCAGATTACGGAAGTTACAAGCATCCACTAACTCAGATCCAGGTTTCATTAAAACATCGGAGGTTAATTTTCCTGGAAATCAGCCGAGCTCGATATTAAATGGACTGACAACTCTGAATGTTCATCCAGGCATACTCAGGCTGTTATACGAACTTCTAATGAAGAGACGTATTTCAGCCGCACTAGGACAAGCAAACATACAAAGGTATGTGAACAGAGGCACTCCCCAAGGAGGAATTCTATCACCTCTTCTTTGGAATGCTGCTATAAACAACCTTGTGGTTTCCCGAGAAAAAGAAAGGATAAAAGTGGTGGTATACGCAGATGATGTGGCTCTAGCAGTCAGGGGAAAATTCCCATCCACAATCAGAGATAATATACAGAGAGCCCTCCAGATGACTGAGAAATGGGCGAAAGAGAATGGTTTTGGGGTTAATCCTGCAATGACAAAACTAGTCATGTACTGCAAAGATCGCAAAGCTCCCATGGTTAAACCCATATCCTTAGGGAGTATTGAAATTCCCTTTGGTGAGTGTGCAAAATACCTTGGCGTTATTTTGGACAGGAACACACAAAAAATATGTTCCTGATTCAATCACGAAATTAATTGATCCTGGGTGCCTGGCCATAGGAACACATCGGGGAACTGCGAAGCGGATGAGTTAGCACGGCTAGGAACTACCTTACATTTTCCAGGGGAACTAGAATCTGTTGGTATGCCTCTGGCTACCTGCAAGCTCTTACTGCGTGAGAAAGCTGTTATGATGGCAACTGTTCGATTGGAGAGTTGAAAGGGTTGCAAATATGTCCCCATTTAAACTTAAAACGCCCACTAGATATGTTAGTGTTCTCAAGACGTCAGATATCACTCCTGATATCTGCTACAACGGGTCGCTACTGTATGAGCTGTCATGATGTGGAGGAAAAGGAATCAATTAAACACCTCTTGTGTGAGTGTTCTGCATTTTGTGTAAGGCGTAAGCGAAAACGTTAACTTAAGCAGTCTGCTAATGTTTTTGGAACAATCTGGTTGGTTCAACAAAAGAATATAATGGAGAAGGTTCAGCGGTTAAAACTAGAAGTGCCCATATGTAATAGTGGAGAACGCCAGAACGTTATTTGTTCCACGAGCGCCCTTCTTAGCCAACACAAAGTCACCCTTTACATGTAAAGTTATGTTTGGGAGCCACCGTGGTGCAATGGTTAGCATTCCCGCCTTGCATACACGGGGTCGTGGGTTCAAACCCAGTTTCGAACAAACCCCAAAAAGTTTTTTCTCAGTTAAAATTCATTGAAGCTAATCGGATTGAACATCATGTAATTTAATCGTGAACAACTAATACATAAGGGAATAAAATGTCTTGTTTGACGACGAAGAAACATTAAAATTACATCTACTTAATAAATAGTGCGAATTAATTTCTCCTTTAATCAATTTCATGACAAATACCATCCCAAGTATAAATCTCCTACGCTCAAGTATTGGAAGGTCAATTAACAATAGAGCTGCAAAACTATCGATAGTCGCACCATACGATATTTGCGATAGTTTCGAAAGAACAATCGATAGTATCGATACTATCAGATTTTTTGCAGTAACTAATTTTTTCCGATTTGAAATGTTTTTCATTACTACTGCTACTTCAAGTTCTAATTAGTACGGTCCAATGCGAACATGTGGACATAATTTGATTTCAAACAAGTCCTTCTTTTTGAAATGATGGATCCGGCTGAACATTCGCTCGGACTCCGTAGATGCTGGAATATAAAACTAATCGTAAGACCTACGATTTTATCACCCACATCCTGACTGAAATTATTGCAAAATTTATCACAATGGACTGAATAGTTTAAGTGAGCCTAAAATTAATCTGCCTACCGCTATAACATAACGCTTTAAACTTGAATTTTTTTAAAGCAATTCATTTCATACAAAGCAGTCAACTTTAGGAAAAAATAATCTATGTTTAAAGGAATAACTTTTTGACATCAAAATAAATCAGAATTTTTGGTTTATTTTTACTTACATTAGTACATAGCATCGGTATTTTTTACTGATCTGGGTTTCTTCGATAGTATAGCTATCGGAAAATAAATATCGATAGAAATAAATAAATAAAACTATCGATAGTTTTGCAGCTCTATTTAACAATAAACGATGTGTGCAAGGAGGAAGATTATTGTAATCCCATTCCAAGTCTCTTAATGCTAAGAGTAGAACTTGTTTCTGAACAGATTCAATCTTAGTAATGTACTGCTTATAATAAGGGCACCACAGTACAGAAGCATACTCCAGGTGAGGCTAAGGATGTGAAGTCTTTTTGACAGATACGGATCATTGAATTCCCTAGATCATGAAATTTCGTTACGTTCTCCAATGGCATAGACACAATAAAAAGGAGGGATACGAGAAAAATATATTTTCTTACATTTAGCAAGGTTAAGCGACATAACATTGACCTCACACCCAGAGAATGAAGCCGCCGAGTCGCGCCGCCGATTTCAGTCGCCGCCGACCATTTTTTGCCAGTCGACGCCGCGGCCGAATATGTCGACTCATCTCGACTCAAATTTAGCCGCCAAGTAACCAAAAATATCGATTTAAATCAGAAAAATGTTTATTAAATTGTCGTATTTTTTCCAAAATTTTGAACACAACCAATCATATTTAATCTGCTATAATAATTTAGCAAAAATTTAGCTCAGAAAATTTGAACGAAAAGTAAATTTGTTTGTAAGATAGGTTGTACAACTAATCTCATTACCATTCGATTAACTTCAAATTGATTTTATAATGGATAATTGTCCGCCGCCGAGTGAACAAATTTATATCGGCTCAGCCGTCAAGCCGCCGCCGCCGGAGGCAAAAATTTAGTGTCCGCCGCCGCCGACAAAAATGGGTCGGCTTCATTCTCTGCTCACACCATTTCGCCAGCCTAGTAAGATATAATATAACCTATGGGAAACCATATACACAAAGTTTACGAAGAAGAAAACGAAAACCCAGGAAGTTCATGTAATTCAATTTTTATAACTTGTTTTTTTTTCATACTTTTAATGGATAATTTTAACTTTTTTGTTTCAAATAGGATAAAAAACAGAGTAAGAATTCATAAAATGGTACAAATAATTTAAATTTTGTCAGCAAAAAATGCTAAATCCAATCTGAAAAAATTGTGAATTTTTGAAAATATTTGAGGTCAAACGATTCTGACAAGCATTAGAATCCATTAAAAATTATAAAAATTATTTATTTGACAAAATATCACAGAATTTTTTAATTTGCATACAAAACATTGAATTCGGATCACATCTAAAGAAGTGAAGCAAATTCAGTGCAACGGCTGTTGAAATGGAGAACTTCCGTCCTATGACAAGCCCATGCTAAATTCATCGCTTCTGCGTCAATTTTGCACCACTTCCGTATCCAAAAGAAAATTTTCATTACTTTTTTGGCGACACTTTTTTTGATGGGATATAAACCGTTTCACAATGACCACCAATTGTTCTCTATTCTTTCTTTAGCTGTGTTATGTTGATATCTCTCGTCAACCCTCCCGGTTTCCATCTCTATTCTATCTCTATACTCTCTCTCGCTCTCTGAATAAAATATCGCAACATATATTTGATTATTACAAATTTCTAAATGTGTCTCAAACATTTTATGCTAATTTGGGAACATAATTTTGTACTTAAATATATTGTGTTTAAAAAATTCTGTCCAAAATACATTTTGTTTACATAGGAACATCTTTTCAATCCTTGATATACGGAGTGTTGCAAAATCTTACGATTGTTAAAAAATTATATAATTGCCATTAGCGTAGCTCGACAATTTTCCTAGGGGGGGCTATAGCCCCCATAGCTGCAAATTTATAGACTGAACTTATAGGTTCAATTAATGTTTTATTTCATAAAAATGAATAACAATATAGGCATCAAAATAACTCGACAATTAATTTATAATAAAGCAACTAAAAGTAGTTCCACACTTTTCCCAGAAAAAAAATTGGGAGTTGTTCTAAAGGCACAACTTTAAAAGCACTTCCAAAAATGTCCTCACAAAGAAGTTAATTATTTTAACTACACAGGAAGTTTTTTTACTTCAATTGTTTCATATTTTAATGTGTAATTTTTTGTTTTCTTTAAAAAAAAGTAAGAATAAATAAAATGGTACAAATTATTCAAATTTTGCCACAAAAATGCTAAATTCATTATAGAAATTTTTATAGAATTTTTGAAAATATTCGAGGGAAAACGTTTCAAACAAGCGTTAGAATGCATTAAAAATCATAAAAAGTATAAAAATTAATTATTTGGGAAAATATAACAAAATTTTTTAATTCACATTCAAAACACTGAATTTGGATAACAACTTAAGAAGTGACAATTTCATATTACATTCATCGCTTCTCCGCCAATTTTGCACCACTTCCGGACCCAAAAAGAACATTTTCACTTCTTTTTGGCTATGCTTTTTTGCAGCATTATTAATATATTAATTTATGAAAGAATAGTATCAATTACTATTTTTTTAATTAAATTGACTAAACCAGACTAAACAAAATAATAAAGGAGCTTTAGTTATTCAACTAAATCAAAAGTTCAACCACAGATTTATTTTAGATTTCAAACATTGCCATCGGCAACTGTTACCACAACCAAAGTAATTCGATTGTGCATGAAAGACTTTAGCGGAACTTTGTGCGGTTGTATATACTTGTTTAATTTTTAGAAAAATGTAAAATCGTAAATAGGTTTTCAAATTCTGGGGGGGGGGGCTAACATTTTTCTGGGGGGGTCTAAGCCCCCTCCCCAGAGGCCTTCCTACGCTTATGATAATTGTCGGTATTCATTTGAAAAATACAAATAAAACATATTAACAACTTTATTAGTGAGACAATTTCTCGGTATTTATTTGGCTATGGAAGTTATCAAAAAAAACATTAGATTTTTTTAAGTAAAACGTTTACTGAAAGTTTGTACGATTTGTTGCCCACTTGTATGAAAAATTTGCAATAAAATGATTCCATACATCAATCCAATTCATATAATTTTTTTATTCTGTAATATAGTGTTACATACATGTAGGGAAATGTTAACTAATATATAGATTACATTCATCCTAATTTTTCCGAAAATCACATCGTTAAAACAAATAAAAATGTCTTTGGTGTTTTCTTCAAAATTAGTTTTGGAATGATTCCATACAAATTTGAATCTAAAATTTAGTGCGTTTTAGTTAACTCAAACGTTGTACATATTTTGCTATTTACTGTTTTTTTTTTTTAATTTCAGCTTATCTTATGGCTATTATTATTTAACATCTTTTTCTCTTTTACATGTCTTTTAGGAGTTGGGAACTGATCGAGTTATAAAACGGCTGGCCGAATACTGTACTAATTTGGAAGCAGAAAGATGTGAAGTTACTATCATGAATGTAATCGACAATGCTCTAGATACAGAGAAAAACCAAATTCTGGAACTGATAGAAATTGTTGCACGCAAAATGTCTCCGCCTATCCGAAGATTTCTTGCTGAAGGGGCTGAAGTTTTGCACGAGGATTCAAATTCAATGGAACGTCTTATGATGTATTTGGAAACTTCATTAGCCACCCTCTACAACACGTTAAATGAATACAATTTTGCCCGTACCTTTGAAGCTATTTGGGCACAAATATCTGTCATAATGTACGAACTGATTCAATCAAACCTCGATGTAAGTATGTTAGTAATCTAAATATATTACCCTTTGACCCGATGTTGAAACGTAAATATGGTTATATGTGTTCCAATGGTTTATCATAACTCGAGGAAGGTTCTATTATCTCTCCAATGTGCTTCCTGTAGTGCGACTTATATTAGTTCAGAAATTGTGTTCAGACCTTCTAAGTTCTCGCTTACAATCAAAGTAGTGACCCATCGTTAAGTTAAAATGAACTAATTTAGGAAAAAAATTAACTGCATACATTTTTATTTTGTTTAAAGGGTGTGATTTGGGTAGAATCAGGAAGTACATTTTATTAGTTGAATTCAAAATTCAAAAATCACTCAATTGCAGACGAAAAAGAGCCCTCTACGGTGTGCAGACAAACTACAGCGCTGTGAATTCACTTGAGATGTCTATACCTTCCTTGGTCTATGGTATATGCAGATAAAAGTTTGTGTGTGTTTATGAAGCGACAACTAAGCTTTTCTATGTGTGTTGGAAAAAAGGAAGCCGCTTTAAAGCAATGAAAAGAGCTAAAGCATACGCCTACTTTTTTTAATTGTGTTTCGGCCTTATCTCTTTACGAACAACACAAAAGCAAATGCCGCAAAATTAATGTTTGGAACTGACTACGAAAAACTCAAAACGAAATGTCAGAAAATTAATCTTTGGAACTTGCACATTTTTTTTTTTCAAGGAGAGAAATGAATCTTCTGAGTTTATAGTTTATGCACAAAAAAAGTAAACTGTTTTATAGCAAGAATGAACCACATCGCGTGAAAATTTAACTAATTTGTACTCCACATATTGAGATTTATACAAAGCGTTATTAAAACTAGGAAAATTTAAAGCCCTGTTGTACCTTTTAACTGCAGTTCACGAAATTCCATTCTCTCAGAGAAGAAAAAAATTGACTAAAAGTAAAGATGAAAATCTTAGGCGCCAAACCATGTCTATTTTAACCATACTGTAGTCCATTCCTACTATTTTTTGTTTTTCTGTGTGGTTATGAACTACAAGAATGGGAGTGCTTTCTCGTTGAAACATGCGCGCTTTGTTGGTGAGGATGTTTCGTTCACCCAGAAAAAAGTGACCCCTTCTTTAAGTTAAAATTAATTAATTTTGAAGAAAGTTGAACTTCGTATAGCGTCAGAGCCAAAGTAATTTTAAGGTTGGTTTCGATTGGCAAAATGTTTGATTCAGCCAGCATATTCTTAATAGGTGTCGTTCTGGGGCCAAATCACCGCATTCGTCATCGAGTTCTGTTTCGTATAGAGAAACATTTCGATCGCATTAAATTTTTGGATCACCGCATTCGATCGTAATTTATTTTGTCTACTACTTTTTTTTACATTGCTGTAAACATATGGTAATAAGAAATTGAAAGAGAGTAGAATTTCAAAATAATGTTTTGTTATCAAATTATGTTATTTCTGAGATATTTATATTGTTTTTGTGTGTTAAAATATATTATGAATCCAAGTGTTTTTTTCTCGTTTTCGGATTCAGACGATGAGTACAAAGTGGCAATTATAAGGAAAAATATTCGTGACAAAAGCAGTCCTTTAGCATTGCCTGAAGTAGAGTAAGAGTAAATTGTGTTTTTAACATCCATAGATTTAAAAGACGTTTTCATATGTCAAAAGAAGCTTTTAAATATGTTCTTGAAAAAAATAAGTTTTTTTGAAGCGGCTACTGAGCATTCCTTTCTTTGATCCGATTCCCTAAATGCAAGTAATATTATATTTTCTTAAATGTATTTTGCCAAAATGGAATAATAATTACATTTTCACAAACTTTTTTCTTTTTATTTACCTTTTTTCTGCTCAAAAATCACTACATACTTCGTTTTCGATAGCATGCTACCTATCGTGCTCAACTTCGAGTAGAAACAATTCGATAACGACTGCGGTGATCCGCGTAAACTACATTACGAAGACGAAGTACTCGATTTCGACTGCGGTGATTTGGCCCCTGAACGCTCCCAATACGCATCTAATTGCGTTGTTAAGGAAACCTTCTATTTCTTGTAGATTTTGGTGCGAATCCAATAAAAGGAATTGAGTTTTTTGATAATATGAGTGGATCAATTAGCGATACTAGCTTAGATGTGTTGCAGTTAAAATGTTTGCTCGATTAGCATCTTATTAGGTTTAGTGACTTTGTTAGAGATTTTCCTAGCTCTTCAGAATGGATGGTACACATGGAATGTACCGTTTGTTCAAATAAATCCCTAATATGCGTTGGTTTTTAACTTTTTCAAACTGAAACCTTCCACATCTTACAGTACGAGTGAACTTAAAGATTTTTCTACTCTTAGCCTTATTCATATATATGTGATAAACATTCTATATTATGGAAAGTCAGAAATTAGGACTAGTCGAATTCCATACCTTATTCTAGTTAATAAACTATTCCAAACTGCTTTCTGTTTAGGATTTTTTTACTGAAACATGTAAATGTTTTGTTTTCTTAGTTGACCTTTGGAATTTTATAATTATTGAGATTTTTCGTTTGGCTTGAGGTCATGATAAATGAAAAATGCTGTTATAATTGTTTTTCTTTGTTTTATTATTGAAATATTGCTATTTCGGATATTTCGACACATTTAACAATATTTACTTTCACAATGGTTATTAACAAAAATATAACAATGATTCTATATTTACGTTTTACAAAGTAATAGAATTTCTCCTTGCAAACTTGATATCTAACTAAAGCTATCTTACTTATGTTTGTGTCTTTGTATAAGATTTCTATAAATCTGTGCACAGTGGTCTGTGTCGGTTTTGTAATTCATACGTTCGTCAGTGGGAGTATTTATTATATGTAACATCTCCAATGCGTATCTTCTCTTAGTATTCTCTTTCATCGTCAGTATTTCAACATTCTTGAAATTTGGTATGTGTCCTGTAGTTGTGCAATGTGCTGCAAGGGCCGTTTTTTGTTCTAGGGTCTTGTCTTTCATCTTTTGGTCGGACTTGTAGGCAAAAAGTCTAGTTTTTAATTTGGACCTGGTAGTGCCAACATAAGACATTGGACATGGATTGGTTTCGTCTCCATCGCATTTTATTTTATATACCACATTCGATTTGTCTTCCATTTTATCTTGGTTTTTGTTTTACTAAATAGGTCATTTATCGTCCTGTTACACTTTAGCGCTAATTTGTAGTTATCCTTTTTGTAAATATTTGATTTTTCAAATCTTTCGGAAAACCACGGGACATATGTCGTCTTTTTGAAAACCATGGATGTGGCTTCTTGTTTGTTGTGATCCTTATTCCCTTTATTTTTCACGTATTTTATGAGATTATTGATTGTGTCATTGGGGAAGTCATTTTGTTGTAGTATCCATCGTATTTTCTTCTCGTTAGTCTTGTGAAATCTAACGTCGCTTATGTTTAAAACCCTATTAACAAAATTGGTGGTAGTGTTGATCTTAATACGACGAGTATGATAGAGTGAAAATTTATTAATCTCCCTGATGCTGTTTTCTTTTGATACCAATCCAACATAAGGTAATTTTCCTTCGGTTTCACATTCCATTGTGAATTGAAGTTGTCGATAAAAGGCGTTAAGTTTCGTCAATGTGTTGCTAACTTCATCTTTATCTATGATGCAAAATATGTCATCAACATATTTAGCCATAAATCTTGGTTTTTTTAAGAGTTTAATATAATTACAGAATAGCTTGGTTGTTATTTTTCTTGTTATACCTTCTTAACGAGGCGAAATTGAATACAGAATCCCACTACAGGAGTCCAAATTTGGAAACGAATTGAAGGATTATACAAGAGGAAAATAATATACCAAATCCATGTCTCATCGATTTCGAGAAGGCGTTTGACTCCATTTGGATCCCTGGCCTAATCGCCAAGTTAATAGGTTACAGATTCCCACTTCCATTAATGGTTCTGATACACAATATGCTAAATGATAAGCGCTTTATTACCTGCGATCGGGAAAATTATAGTTCCAAGGAATTTTTGCTAATAAATGGGCTTCAGTAAGGTACGGTCAATGCTCCTGTTTTATTCAATTTATTCTTACACGAACTCTTAGAAAGTATAGATGATATAATAGGATTTGCAGATGACATTGTTGTATATCATTCCGATGATAACATCGATGGAATAAATGAAGGTTTGCAAGGACTGGAATATGAGAATAAACGTGGAAAAATGCGAAACAATTTTGTTTCGCCCTCCAGTCAATAGGTGCAAATCCAATATTAGAAGGAATTGGGGACGTTTTGGTATTCGTTCAGTATCGACAGATAGGAGTATACCTAAACAAGACACTGTTAAATACTTAGGAGTTTATTTAGATACATTTCTTTACTTTGATTTTCATGTCAATGAGCAAATCTCTAAGGCCAGGAAAGCTTTCTTCAAATATAAGAAACTATTTGTCTCGAGGAAGTTGCTGCCAAGAGCCAAGATTATCATGTACCAGCTCTTGATAAGGACCATTTTAACTTACAGTTGCTGTTCATGGTTCAACATATCACCTTCCTACATGGAGAGAATAAGATAAATCGAACGAAAGTGTCTTCGTAGTTGTATGCAATTTTTTAGAACACCGGATAGCAATTTTACTAAATATGTATCTAATGAAGTTTTGTATAATTCTGCAGGAATCAACAGAATAGACAATTTTATGATAAAATTAATAAGAAATTATATTGTTAATAGTCTGGAGAGTACTACGAATAATCTTATTATGGCTTCATATAATGTCAGTGAAGAATACATAGGTTCCACTTTATTATCTGGCTATATGCCACCGGAAGCCTTTATATACCTCGACAATAAAGGCTTCATTCAGAGTCAAATGGTATCCCAATTTTCTATCATCTCTATAGAAGAGCGAATAACAAGCGTGTTGATAGCAATATACTAGCCAACAATGATATGCGATTCAAGACAAGTGTTCCTACCAGGGACCTAGATGAACGAGAAAACATAGATTTTGATAAATATTGGTGGATTATGCCGTAACCCCAACCTAACCTACTTTTACTAATACGACCCCTCTATTTTATACTTATAAATAAAAAAGTGATGTTTTTGCAAATTTTTTCATTACACAGCAATTATTGGAATTTATAGTCTCTATAACTTAAAGAAAATTCATCTTAATAGTAAATGTATCTTAAAAATTGTACTTGAGAGTCCTGTTTAGGAACTGTGTGCACTAAACATAAATAATTTATCTATTTGTTTATTTGTAGTAAAATATCATATATAAACCTAAATAAATAAACGATTATACAAAAAAAAAATCATATTAAACTACAATCGCAATCGTTTAAAATCAGCTGTGTTGTTTTCGGTTCAGATAACGATGACTTTTATCATTTATTTTCTCGAGTGCATTGTCGTCATTTTCATTCATGCTAAATAGTATCTTTAATGGTGTAGGTTACTTTTAGTAGGAAGAAATTGATTCCTTTTCTAGTACAAAAAAGTTTTCTGCATTTTTTTAAACCCAAAGGTGAATAGCTGTTCTGAGAATTTAGTCGAGCAAAACTGCTTTGAATGGTCTTCAATTAAAGGGAAATTCATACAGTTTGAGAATATGGCCTATTTTTCTCTTCCCGCTATGCTTATTTCTTTTAAATTAGCAAACAACTTCAAATTTTCCAAACTGTTTTTGTGCTATTTTTCCATTCCATCGTTTTTCGTAGCAGGGTTAACAAGGTCAACGCAGCTTAAACGTCAATTGCTAAAGATTACTTGTGGTATGATCCAATCGTTAGTTTTTTCGTAGCGATTATGCGGTAAAGAAATACAGAATCCTACTACTGATTTATATATTAACAGTTTTTTTATTACACCCTTACCATTCGTGCTCTAAAAAATTTATAAGCTTGTCTGTCTGTCGGTCCATGTTTTTATTCGATTTGCCTACAAATGGAAATCTACAGGTATTTAGGACCACAAATAAATGCGCCGAAAATGGGGTGTATTGGTCCATGCTTTGGTGTAGCCCCCATATAGACCGATCTTACTTCTTGGGCTTCTAGAATCCGTAATTTTTATCCAATTTGCCAGAAATTAGAAATCTAGAAGTATTTTAGGACCATAAATAGGTGTGTCGAAAATCGTCCGTATCGGTCCATGTTTTGTGTATAGCCCCCATATAGACTGATCTCCTGATTTTACTTCTTGGGCTTGTAGAATTCGTAGTTTTTATCCACTTTGTCTGAAATTCGAATTCTAGAGGTATTTTAGGACCTTTAAGAGGTGTGTCGAAAATGGTGAGAATTGGTCCATGTTTTGGTATAGCCCCCATATAGACCTACCTCCCGATTTTTTTTGCTGCTAGAATCTGTAGTTTTTATCCACTTTGCCTGAAATTGGAAACCTATGTATTTTAAGACGACATATATGTCAGCCAAATATGGCGTGTATCGAGCCATGTTTTAGTATAGCCCCCATATAGACCGATCTCCCGATTTAACTCCTTGTGCTTCTAGAAACCGTAGTTTTTATCCGATTTGCCCGCAAATTTACTTTTTTTTTGTATTTTAGACCCTTAAAAATCTGTATGGCATTTATTTTTACAGGTCCATTATGTAAGGCATCCATATAGACCGATTTCACTTCTTGAGGGTATAGCAGGCGGAGTAATCATAAAAATGGCTTGAAACTGAATGTAAAATTTCCAGATTTTACTCCTCGTAATCATTTAAATGATGGCGGTAAAAATCTACAGATTTCATATTTCATATCAAGGCTTTCACCCATGTTCCGATATCCACTTCAATTCCACTTCCACTATTCACGTCAAATCCACGAACGTGAAAATTTGGTGTTCTTAATTCCTCGTTCTTTTTTGAACTTTTCTGTAACCAGCTGGGTTGCACAAATCACCCAAAAATTCACTAAGGCGGAAATCAAAATAAGTGGAATCAATAGACTTATTATAATTTATTATTTTTTTAATTAAAAATGACGCAGTTTTAATAAAACTCATGTATTAAATATAAAACATTTCAAATTTTTTATGCCAGTACTTTTTTTAACCGGAAATACACCCATCTTGGACATAATTCAACTTTCACCAAGACTTTTGCAAGTGAATTGATTTCACGAAAATTCCGGTGAAAGTGGATTGTAGGACACGAAAATCGTGGAACTGATTCACATTCACCTGGAAGTGGATTTGGGAACATGGGCATTTATTTCATCATTTACACGATATGTTTATGATTTCTCTAAAATTCAAACAAAATTGTTTCTTATAAATCCAGAATCTGATCTAGTCTTCATAGGTAGAATCTTAAAATGTATCTTCGGGAAGCGTACTGGTTGAACTGATCTGCTTGGGAGAATATCTGTCATCAAATCTCCTGAAATTCTATATATTATCAAGTAACTCGCTAAGGTGAAGAGTTTTCAAAGTAACATAAACTATTATATTTGATTCATGGTGGTGGGTATTTAAGATTCAGCCCGGCCGAACTTACAACTGTATGTACTTGTTACCGGTAAAACGATTTTCCAAAATTTTAATTAATATATTTCCAGAAATCAAGAATTTTGCTTCCAATCCGCAGGCTTGCTTATTGGCAGAAGAAGAAAAATATAGTATTGAAAAAATAGTCTGTAACAAGTACTTGTAATCAAATACTCGTTACTTTCCGAACACTATTGCTGAAATATTTTTTGCAGACCAAAATCACTATGAATGCATTTATCCATAGTGATTTTGGCGTTCCGACATCTGATCACTTTTATGTGTTATGGGAAATATATACAGGAAGGGATCAATGTTAAACTTTAATATTATTCAAACATACACTATGTGATATTGCCTCATTTCAACATTGACAATTAATAATGTACATACTTTTTATACTTGTCAATTTCTTTAGAAACGCCGTCCTCCAGCTTTCTTTAAAAATTTGCACAATACTTTGAGAGTAATGATTTCCTGCTTCAAAACTGGTAGCACGACGACTTCAGACAGTGAGGAGTTACATGAAATTGAACGAATCCTGGAGTTGCATAGCTTTGAAACAGCGGACCTAATTCATCAGTATTATTTAGACAGACTGGGTAACCAGAAAGAAACTACCAACTCCGCATATGGCCAGTTAACTATCAAAGGAAAGTTCACCGATAACAATTTGGAGGTAAGTTTATTTTTTATTTTGGTAAACAAATAATATTACTTAAATTTGGTATATGGTTGTCAGTATTCGAAATTATTCGTATAATAAATAAAATTGAGGAAATAGCTGTTGCCGTAAACTCTTTGAAATTTTTCTTAACTAATGTGATGCAAATTTCAGAGTTAATATATAGCTAAATTTCAAAAATAAAAGCGGGCATTAAGTTCGCTAAAATTATTTTTCATTTTAGCGCCAAAACTCTAAAAGCAGAATAACGTTATAACTTTTTGGCAAATTGTATTATAACTTGGTGGGGAATGATCCAAAACAATAATTGAAAAAAAAATATTTTCTTTAAAATGAATTATTAAAGAAAAGTACCCGTGAAAACATGGCATTTTAGAGCGATAATGCCAACTTAATACTGGCCTTAAAGGTAAAACTGAAATTAATTTCTAAATACGATAAGTTTTAAATGCATTAAAAATGGATTTAAAAATAGTTCACGCTTAAAAAAATGTATGTGTATATTGTAAAATTATCTATGGTTATAGTCGACTTCACGTTCTTCTTTTGTTAGAGTTTTTGAATTTCTTCCAAAATTTCAATCT
This sequence comes from Haematobia irritans, assembly GCF_050003625.1. Classification (NCBI taxonomy): domain Eukaryota; kingdom Metazoa; phylum Arthropoda; class Insecta; order Diptera; family Muscidae; genus Haematobia; species Haematobia irritans. The sequence continues at coordinate 85,572,026 of NC_134397.1, read as the reverse complement.
TTTATAACAAAAACATTTTTTGTTACAAAATTGTTATTTTTGCAATTAAAAAATAATATCTTATCCAAAAGCTCAGTCCATTTCGTTTATATCGAGCAATTTTCTTTTCTGACTGTAAATCTTTAATAACCCACCTTTCGAAGCTTAATTGTAAAAATTTATTCCTGAAGTCGCCCTCGCCGTCGCTTTTTGTCAGTCGCCACTAATTGGTATTCCGTTCGTCGATATATTCTGCTATCGAAGAAAATCGGTATTCCTGGTGTCGCTTTTTGTCGCCAACATCGTCGCTTTTTGTCGCCTTTAAATTTACCAGCGACGAGTTTAGGGTTTAATTTTTGAAGAAGTTTTTTAGACTTTATTAATCGAACAATTGAAAAATAAATGTAAAAAATGGAAATTGGTAAGAGGTAAAGTGACTAATCTTCAACAATTACAAAAAAAAATGGGAAAAAATCAGTATATATAGCAGTTATGGTCATCACATTGAAATCACAGAAAAGAATACTGTACAATTAAAGTAAACGTGTTGATTTTCAATTCCATTTATTTTTAATAGAAATCCTTCAAGGCCAATGTATTTTATTTAGCACCAAACTTAGGTAACAATTGTGTCGAACTTTGAATGATCCTTGGACACAAAATGTCAACGTCGTTCCAATTGTATATGCCGGATGTTGTTATTGTCCTAATGTACATATCTAAATAATTTCCCGATTCAAATTTATCATTTATTTTGATTTTCCAAGTCAACATTGGATTACAAACAAACAGCATTTTAAACGCAAATAATTAAAATTCAGTTTTGCACATCAGCTGATTGTTTTCTTTCACGATGATCCTTGTGCCATTGATCTCAGCGTCGTCGTCATTTTTATAGTTTTGGAAGCTTTAACTGTCCTTGAATATATATCCACATTTTTTCCGCGTCAAATTAAATATTTTTTCTTAATTTTCCGACTTAGAATTGCGTCAGAAATAAAAATATTTTAAACCGAAAAAATTAAAATTCTTTTTTCATCATCAGCTGATTGTTTTCTAGTGATATCGGCCTTTTATTACCGAGTATTGTAATTGGTGCAAAAAGTAATCGTCGTCGTCGCCGTCGCCACTTCGCAGGAATACCAAATGAATGACGAGACGACTTAAAAGCGACAGACGACAAAAAGCGACGGCGAGAGCGAGGGCGACTTCAGGAATAAGGGTGAATATATAAATATAAAACTATAAATAAAAAAAATTGGTGTTCGCTCAGAGCAGGGATTGAACCCACGACCCTTTGCATGTAAGGCGGACATGCTAACCATTGCTCCACGTGGCCAACAAATGTAGGTTTCTGTTAAATAATGTCTTGTTTGTATCGGCTTGTGGGTGCTATATAAACATAACTTATAACGATAATTGTCTATTGATGACAATAACAGCTACGTAGCCCAGTGTATAGTGTGTTGGCTTACAAGCTGTATGGTCCTCGGTTCGATTCTGTCCAGGTGAAAGGTAAAATTTATAATATTGAATGATTTCTTCAACATTGTTTGTATTACTGAAAAAGGTGCTAAGAACAAAAAAATCTCGTGGAAGTGAGAATGATGTGAGCGAATATGCAATTAAATTTTAATTTTTTTGAACACAATCTTCTTTGGAAGAAAATTCTTCCAAGCATATAATATGTTTGGGCTCAAAGTGCTTCCAAAGATATAATATGTTCATATAAAACAAATATAATAATGTTTCGGCAGTATTCAATAATATATGTGCTTCCTACAAAATATGTTTGGAACATATGTTATAGAAGCGAGCCCCTTAATACATCTATGCTAAAAGACTACAACGACAAAAGATGATTATAAATCTGCAACCTGGAACTAATAATTACACTTGATATTCTATGCAGGTAATGTTTAACAAAATTAAAATTAAATTGAACAAAAGTAAGTTATAATTATTCTGTTTACTTTCAGAAAAACTAATTTAGCTTACAGGCTTTTTTGAAAGAACATGCTGAGATACTGCACCAAGAAAAAAGTGACCCCTTCTTTAAGTTAAAATGAACTCATTGTGAAGAAAGTTGAACTTCGTATAGCGCCAAAGACATTATTATTTGTTTGAACGATGTGATTTTCTTAGAAATTAATTAGAATGTATTCCATATATTAGTTAACATTCTCCTATATTTATGTACAACTATACTAAAGAATGAAAAAATTTAACTGAATTGAATTCATATATGGAATGATTTTATTGAACTTTTTTCATTCATTTGGACAAATCTTACATATTTGTGGTAAACCTTTTACTTCAAATTTAGAACTGCTTACCTTCGTTTTTAAATACAATTTTGTGTATTTATATAAGCAATCTTTTCTTCAATAAAAGACATGTTTTATTAATATTGTTACGAATTTGATAATTATAGATATAAGTTTATTTAAATTAGTTTCCGTTAATTTAAAATTTCAAATTGTAACGATAAAATTTCGCTATCACTTGTTGGAATCATCTATTCATTTTCTAGTATTTTCCTGAATTTCTTTTTTGTTCTTTTGTTTGCTTATCGAAATGTTAGTTCTTACTCTCTCATAGAATAGCAACCCCTTTGCTTTGTTATTTTGCATTCTCATTTCATCTCATTGTCTATTGTCATTATTGTTGTTGTTGTAGTAATGCGAGCATATATCTATGTGAGTGTGTATGTGTTTGGCAGCCACCAGATGAACAACTTAATGGTCGTAGATCCTTCTAGCATTGTCTAAGAATGTTCTGGCGTTGCCAGAATATTGTAGTGCTACCAGAATGTTCTCGTATTGTCACACCGTCATATATAAAAGCGCTCGCATGCTGCTAACGAGTCAGTCTTAATTAAAGCGTCAAACGAATAACTTCAGTGTGAACGAATTGTAAAGTGTGAAGTCATAGTAAATATATTGTAGATTGTCGTTATTTAAAAGAACTGTGTTTGAATTGTCGGGTAATTAAAAACGCCTAAATATAAAAACGTAACAATATATTGAATATATTTATTTAGAATTGAATTCATATATGGAATGATTTTATTGAACTTTTTTCATTCATTTGGACAAATCTTACATATTTGTGGTAAACCTTTTACTTCAAATTTAGAACTGCTTTCCTTCGTTTTTAAATACAATTTTGTGTATTTATATAAGCAATTTTTTCTTCAATAAAAGACATGTTTTATTAATATATTAAATATATTTTTTTAGAATCAACAGCATCGACTGGCCTTGAAATATTAAAACACATTTTTTTTCTTCTTCTAGTACCTTTCACTTTGAACAAGTTGCTGCCTAGCAATTTTGTCCACCTTTTACAATGTCAATACCAATTTCAATTTTTTCACAAAAGGTTAGCGTCACTGAATATTACCTGATAATTGAAGATTTCAAAATGAAGTCGAATGAAGTGGTTGTTATACTGCTGGTGTTTTCTTTTTTATAAACCAATTTTCAAAAATGAACATTTTTCTCACTAATTTAAAATAACAAATATTTTATATATTTTATTTGTTATTTATTATATTATTTTACTATATTATTTTTTAACAATCCCTCCGTATACCATAACAACGCGATTCAAACTAAAAAACAACCCACGTGCAAACATATCGACGAAGGTATCAATTACAGGTAGACAAAAGAGATATAGGAAAATTTCCTATATTCTAACAAGTATGTTTCCTTAAGTTTTGAAAGGATTGAATACTTCTTAGTACGAATGAACTAAAATATTTTCTATGCCAAGTGTTATTCGTATGTATGATAAGCTTTCTATAATAAAGGAAATCAGAATTATCATTTTGTGAGCAATTTTACTAAATTTGAGGAAACTTGGTTTTAGTTCATATTTTGTTTATTTTTACGAATGCTTTGTTGTCAGTGAATAAAATTTTCTTGTTCAGTAGTAAATTCTTATACCCAGCGAAGAAAACAGTATTAGTAAAATTCCATACCTTATTCTTGTTAATGAACTATTCCTAACTGCTTTAAGTTTAGGATTTTTTACTGAAGCAAGTAAATTTTATCATTTTAAACAAAAATTTAACTTAATGGAAATAAATTGGCTAAACTAAATTGATGAACATTTTTTCCTTTAGTTCCGAAGGCACTTTTTTCTTGGTGTGGTTTATATAGTCTATTTGTTCACCCTTTAATGGTTATTGATCGTCATTATATGTCGAAGTTATGTTAGAACAAATTCTTATGCCTACAGCATAATGCACAAAATAACATATTCAATATTTTTTATAAGAAACGCATATTTTCTTTTTTTTCAAATAAAACTAAATAAGATTTTGGGGCGCAATTTTTTGATTGACATTTATTGCCAATATCAATTAATTATTTAATTGAATTGAATAATTCAATCAAATAGTTACTTGATTTTTGTCACTATATTAATTAAAATTTTAATTGATTCAGTTAAAACATTGATTGAACTTTTTAAATTGATTCAATCACATAATTAATTGATTCCGTGACAAAAGTCTATTAAATTTTTTATGTAAATCGTGTTGGTTTTCAATCATAATGGGTGAGTGATACTATCATTTTCGTGATTGAAGACATTTCCATTAAAAAAAATCTCCGCGATTTTCGTGATTGAAATCAAAAAAAATTTTTGTGTGTAGCAGGCGAACATAAATGTTAGGTAGCAACAACAGTCTTACATATAAGACAATGATTACACAAAAATTCTTATTAGAGCGAATGAAGCATCACTGCTCTCGTCTGTTGGTCGTCGTTATTTTCATATCATGTGTCTCTATATATGGGCGATGTTGTCTGTGTTCGTTTTGTAATTTATTCCTTGGTTCGTTAGTACATTGTTGATGTGCATCATTACTAATGTGTATCTTTTGTTGGAATTGCTTTCTTGTTGTAATATGCGTACTTTATTAAAGTTTGGTTGTTGCACAGTCGGTTGTTAATGCTGTATTTTGTAGTTATTGATTGTTGCGATTTTAATATGTGATTTGTGGCCTGATTATCTTGTTTTTAATTCATTTTTTGAAGATGTAGATCATTTCACATTTTTCTACTGAATTTCCTTCACATGGAAATTCATAAATCACGTTCGGTGTTTCCGCCTTTTGGATTTTGTTCTTGGAGCTAGTAAACAATTTTCTCACCGTATTGTTTGATTTATGTCCTACGTTGTATTTGTTCTTGTCAAAAATGTTGGATTTTGTTATTCTTTGTGATATGCCCGGTACATACAGTAACTGAAAGATTTTTGCGCCTTGTCCTTGTCCAATTTCTCCGAACGAGTTTTAAAAACAGATATTAAGCTTCTTAAGGAAATTGTTTTCTTCATCGCTGGTCATTGTTGGAAAGTACTCTATGCATAAGATATATATTATATATATTCATTATATTACATATTATCCACTATATAAAATTTTAATTAGTCTTGTGTCGTTCCGGAACGAACTAGTTCCAATGAACGGTTCACCAAATGGAACGACCGGTACTAGTTCCAGCTTGCTTGTGAAAGAGAGTCAACAGTTGAATCATTGATTTTATTAAAAAAAAAGAAACAAAAAAATTAAATGGAACGAAGGAACGATATAAAGTCTCTAGGTCCTCTGATAGTAGTAGACGACAGTGATGGCAAATATTAAAACTGGTACGAATTATTAGCACGAGATGGAACGAAGGAACGATGTAAAGGAACGATAAGTCCGAATTACCACTGTGAACGATTTTGCCCAAGACTAATTTTAATACTTTAATTAAAAAAATCTTTGCCATGTTTGTGTGCACCTTTATTTCTACCCATATTTCCTCTATTATTTTGACAGCGAGATCTACTGGTACGCTGGGAATGAGTTCTGGTCAAGTTCTTAATCTTTTCTCAAAATTGTCTCGAGTCCCTCACATTATATGTGGAATTTTTGGTAAGGGGTTTTCATTTATTCGCCAAATATTTATGCAATCCCGCTGCTAGTGCGTTGACCGAAGAGCTTATGGACTTCAATGGGAAGTCTTCCTTATGAATTTTTGGTTAACAATCTTAGGTGCTGTTGCAATTTCCGTTTTTAATCTTCTTCTTTCCTATTCTGATACTATATTGTTCGTAAATAATTTTCCTACAAGTTCGTTGTTACTTTTTTGTAGACATTACCAACGATTAAATATTGACCCATTTAATCGTTGGTAAGACATCATGTCACCTATGATTTGTAGCAGTCGATTTCTGTAATCTTCTTTTTCAATAGCTATAGTCTTATTGCCCTTGTCCGAGTTCATAATTAATATCTTTGTATACTTCTTCAAAAAATTGTTAACTTGTTCCACTGTGTTCGTAACAAATCTATCCCTTCCACTTTGGCTCATTTTGTTTATATGGTTGTCTACCGAGATTGCTAGTTTTGTTCTGGTCTTCTCCGATTCTTCCTTATTGCTATTGGTTTGTATTAGACTTTTCCCATCTGCAATATATTTGCAAATAGGAAAATCGGACTTACGGTTTGGTAGACCAAATAAATTACAAAACGGACACAGACTACATCGCCCATATATACAGGCACATGCTATGCAAAAACGATGACCAACACACGAGGAAACTTAGGTTCCGATATGGTATTATTGATCCAAAAAGATGCAAAATCACTGTGATATGGAGCTCAGGCTCATTGGGTAACCATGAAATTCACACAAGAACGAATACTTACATATTCTAATATCAAAGTGATCAAAAAACAAAAAACACAAGAGGTTTGAAATTCACTGTAGGCTTTTATTATGTTGATCGAGAGGGATGTGTCCTAGACGACGGCTGAATAGAGAAAGAGGAAGTAGAAAGTGAGCTCGCACAATGTTAGAAAAATATGTTTTTCATATGTTCCGATATAAACAAAATGTGTTTCGGGCACAATTTTAAAACACATATATTTAAGTGCAAATATGTAATGTTCCTAAACTAACACTAAATGTTTGGGACATCTATGTTAATATGTTAGAATATATTATGTTTGGGCATGAATGTTTCATAAAAATCATATGTGTGAATGCAAACATATATAAATTTACAAATTTCGACTAAACATACATATGTTGTGATATTTTATTCAAAACACATATATTTAAGTGCAAACATGTAATGTTCCTAAACTAACACTAAATGTTTGGGACATCTATGTTAATATGTTAGAATATATTATGTTTGGGCATGAATGTTTCATAAAAATCATATGTGTGAATGCAAACATATATAAATTTACAAATTTCGACTAAACATACATATGTTGTGATATTTTATTCAAAGCGACAGAGAGAGTATAGAGAAAGAAATAGAGATGGAAACCGGGAGAGTTTACGAAAGATATCAACATAACACAGCGAAAGATTCAAAAGAAAACAATTTCTGTGAAACCGCTTGTATGTTGTTTCGGAAAACTGTTTTATGATAAGGCCAAAAATTTGATGTGCTTAAGTCTAAATATTATTTAATTTGAATAAAGAGAATAGACATTCGGAACCAGACATTTGAAAAACAAACAGCATATGTCTTCGCCTTGAGAGCAGCATTTTATGTATGTGTGGACGTGTGTTTTCTTTATCATTTTGGCATTATGGGCACAATTTTTTTCTTGGTTCGTTAAAAGAAATCAGGGGTCTTCATAAAAATAACGAAAGGGCACTATACTCTTTTTAGAGTTGGGACAGTAAAATGAAATAAGGAGGAAATAGTGAAAAATTACACAGTAAAATATATAAAAATAAAGCTTAGTTCCTCTTTATTAATAAGTAGTCCACGAGGAGTTGACGGACACCTTCAAATATAAAAGCGGGCATTAAGTCCGAGTTTTGCAGCTAAAACAATTTAAAAAGTTTATTTTCTTTAAAATGAATTATTAAAGAAAAATAAAAGGCATTTTAGAAAAATAAAAGGCAAGTGAAAATTACGAGTATGTTAGGCAATGAGCACAATCATCTTTGGGAAAATTCTTCCAAGCATATAATATTTTTGGGCTCAAAATGCTTCCAAACATATAATATGTTCACATAAAACAAACATATTAATGTTTCGGCTGTATCCAATAATATATGTGCTTCCTTCAAAATATGTTTGGAACATATGTTAAAGAAGCGATTTTTTTTGAGGGTGCAGGCTACTTGATCAAAAGAATAAAATGACAGAAAGAAACAGAGTTGCTACTTAGGATATTTTTTCCTTTAGCCTATTACATTATTTTCTTTTAATCTATTACATATTAACGGATATTTGAAACTTAATCGAGATAGAGAAATTCAAAAAAATATGAGAATACAATTCAATCTATTTTAATTCCATTCAATTAATTCATATCAATCATAAGTAATATGATGTGGAAGGAAAAAATACATTAAACAGTTCTTTTCAATGCTTATCGTTACAAAACGATGTATTTCGATGGAAAGTTATTAATGTGCATCCTTTTTTCGCCGACGAACATAACATAACATTTATGTTATGTTATTGTGACCATGTGTTTTTAACTGGGAGAAAAACATTTTGACGAATACCATAACATTTTAGTTAGTGGTTATTTTCTTTTAATTAAAAAAATCTTTTTATCAATATAATAACATTTTAGATGAGGACAATTATAGTTTTCGTAGGACAATTACAGTTCACTGAGCAGGTGAAAATGTTACATGGTCGCCACAAAACTAGCTCCTATCATATTACTTTGATCTTCGAATATGATCGTGGCAACCATATTTCTTCTCTGCGTGTAATATTGTGTAAATCTCGTAACGTAAGATTTAAGTTGCATAATCTTGCATATTACGTCAATCTTTTTTTAAGTGTACATATCTGTTAAGAAGTGGATCGACACATTATCCATTAAAATTAAGAAGATTTACATTTATTTCTAAAATAGAATTGAAATGTACGCCTCTATCTGTCTAGAAGTAATAACTTGGGAAGAAATGTTTTTGCTGGGTACTTTATATTGACTGGATGATTTTTAGAGTTGATAATAATTTTACAAATTTCTAATTTTCAGTTGACTATAATGAATGCTCGAAATCTAGTTCCAATGGATACAAATGGAACGTGCGATTCATTTGTCAAGGCTCACTTCCTCCCTGTTAACAGGTTCGTTGGAGTACAACCGGTGAAGACTGCAGTGCAACACAAAACTAGGTTTCCTCTTTATGATGAACAATTTACAATGTAAGTCGCTATAATTATTTTTTTAATTTGTAATAACTCATAAAAAACTATCTCACAGTAAGCTGAACGAAGAGCAATGCAAACAAAATAGCCTGATTCAATTTAGCATAAAGGATAAGGACTTATTCGGTATGACAAATCAATATATAGCTGAGTGCTATATATCGTTTGCTGATATTATTGCTAATGAAAGTGAGCAAATACACATGGAGCTTTCTCGTCCAGAATACAAAGGTATGTAGTAAATAATGTTAATAGTAGATGTGGTTTTGAATTTGGGCGATTATGTGAATTTGAATACATATATAGGATATGTACATTGAAATAAATTTCGAGATTGATATGCAGATATAAAAAATATCTCCAAATCAATAAATTTTAAAGTCGCTCATAATGCGGGCGAGAGGAAATATTTTAGCTTTAAATTGTACCACTTAGAGAGAATCAAATCAAGGGCTCTGTACGATATGCAAACCACAATAAATAGAAATCATTATACATTTACTTGGTCAATGGCAAAATGAACGTGGGCAACTCATGGAGGGGTCGGGAGCTTACTGAAGCGGCGATCTGTGTAAAGGGTGATACGGTCAAAATTTGGTCAAGGGAAAACGCGTGTAAATCGGTGAAATCGTTTATTTAAAAAGTCAAATTAAATTTCTTTTTCAAGTTCAATTAGTATAAAATTCAGGAAAAATATTCAGTTAGTCTTTCGCTTTTCCAAATCCGAATTGCCGAGCCTCACGCTTGACACCTGCCATCAGATTTTGTACAGCCACCTTGTCCACCTTCTTCGCCGCAGAAAGCCAGCCCCACATTTTCCCTATAGCCTTTTGCACGTGGCTTTTCTTGTAATTTCTTAGCTTAAAGTTCAGACTCCTGTCCAATATAACCCCAATGTATTTTGCACACTCACCAACGGAAATTTCGATACCACCTAAGAAAATGGGCTTGGTCGTGGGAAAACTTTCTGTAGAAACTGACAGCGACTGCATTCCTTTTATCGGGGATAGGCTTGCCAGATGGCCGGGATTCGCCTGGTTTGTCCCGGAATTTAGCCACCAGGAAGTATCCCGTATCTTTCACAAATGTTGCCAAAAATCCCGGAAATTCAGTTGCTCAGGCATATGTTTTAATTTTTCCCATTTCTTAGAAAAGAAAACGATTTGAAATTAAATCGATTTCAAAAATATTTTTGGTTTTGGATTTTCATACTTTTAATATGTACGTTTGCCTGTCAGATTTTTCTTTTGCCATTTCATTCAATCTGATTGATGACTAACAGAAACAAATCAAAAGACTATCACTGTCTTTCGAATCATCATCTGTCACTCTTTATTCTATTCTAATTTTATTCTAAATTCACGTTCTTCTGTCAAATGTGTTTTTAAAAATTATAATCAGTTCACGGTTAGTGTTCAACTCTACTCAAGTCTGTATTCCCTGCCAACATTTCAAAATCAATTTTATCCCTATCACTACCATAGACTCTTTAGTGACACTATAACAGTCCCCACTGTGAAATATACCCAAATTCTTGTCATTGGCGACACCCAAATTTCTAGACTTTCAAGAAACAACTTGATATAAAATCATCGCAGCCATCTTGGGGAAAAGTTTCAGGGTTTTCAAAGTCTGAAGGAAATAACAACTGCGACATGGCGTTTATGCAAATTTACCAAAAGAAATACCAAGTGATAAAATATGGACTACTATTTTCGAAAAATGTGACTGTTTTTACTTGTCCCGACAAATCCCGGAATGTACGGCGCAATGTACCGGATTTTGGCAACCATCATCTGGCAACCCTAATCATGGAGCCAAACTAAATTAAAAAATGTTCATAATTTTTACTATTCAAAATTAGGTTTTCTACAGTATGTTTATGACTTTTGCGACATACGTATTATACCCTCGGAAATGTATGTTGCAAAAGTCACAGTTTCTGACAGGCCAACCCTGATCAGGGCTCCTTCCCATGGAGCCTGATGTCCCGCATCACTGTCGTTTCTGTTGAAATTTCCTTTAAAGTGGTATTATACCTTTTGCATAATACCGGTAACGATATAAATCGAGCATGTATAATTGCTAAAAACGAACTAAACTTGTTTCTGCTTCCTTCATTGAACAATGCAGACACTGTCGTAGCCAGTCTAGAGATATCCAAATGCAAATATCTTCGGTCTACATGGGACATGATAGGGAGATGCCACCCTGTGCCGTTAAGACCTTAGTTGAGGAGTCACTAAAAACAAAGACAAAACTCATTATGGGATGCGATGCAAATGCACATCATAGTATTTGGGGAAGTAGTGATACTAATGTCAGGGGAGAGTCGCTAATAGAGTTTATTTTGCGTACTAACCTGGTAGTTTGCAGTAAGGGAGATGCACCAACCTTCGTCACCAGGAACAGACAAGAGGTTGTGGACGTCACGTTGACCTCTCCGGAACTGAATGATAAGATATCTGAGTGGCAAGTTCTGAGGGAACATAGCTTCTCAGATCATCGCTACATCAGTTTCAAATTGGCTGTTCGTACTTCAAAGACCATATTTCCGCCAAATGTTAGGAAAGCTGATTGGAATAGGTATAGGGAATCGTTCAATTTGATGATACCGGAAATGCCAGAGACAAATATGAGCACTGTGCAAGATATCGAACACGCAGTGGAGCGGATTACTAAGGCCTTCAACATGTCACTGAAAGCTGCTTGCCCTAGAGGAAAGCCAAGGGGAAAAAATCGGCCGCCATGGTGGACTACGGAGTTAAGTAATATGAGGAAATCCTGCAGGAAGCTCTTTAACAAAGCAAAGTCCACAAGAGCTCCGGAGATTGGGACACTTACAAGATGAATCTGAGAGCATATAAACGAGAACTGAGAAAGTCTCAACAAAACTCTTGGGATGATTACTGTAGCAGTATTGAGAATACGTCAGAGGCCTTCAGACTACGGAAGGTACTAGCTTCTACTAACACCGCTCCAGGTTTCATTAAAACATCGGAGGAAAATTTTACAACCTGATGGAATTACTCCGGCGGAATTACAAGCAGTGGCTGAAAGAATTATCCCCTGGTTGACGGTGATATATAAACGATGTGTAAACTTAGCATATATTCCAGAAAAGTGGAGGGAAACAAAAGTCGTCTTCATACCTAAAGCAGGAAATGCCTCTCACTCGAGTGCGAAGGATTTCCGACCAATCAGCTTATCCCCATTCCTACTTAAGACCCTGGAGAGGATGATAGACATGTACCTTAGAACTAGCGTGGATTCAAGTTTGCTCTCGAAACGACAACATGCATACTCGAAGGGCAGGTCTACTGAGACCGCATTGCATGAACTAGTCAGCTTTATTGAAAGCTCACTATCTGTCAAAGAATACACAATCGTGGCGTTTCTAGACATCGAAGGGGCGTTCAATAATGTCCATCCGAGCTCGATATTAAATGGACTGACAACTCTGAATGTTGATCCAGGTATACTTAGGCTGTTAAATAAAGTATAATCAAAATTTTGAACCGGTCCAAAATTTTGATTATTTCAACCCAAAGGAAGCGCCTAGAGCTCTGAAATTTTGTACATGTACCACTGGGGATGAGAATAAAGTTTGATAAAAATTGTGGACCGATCCGCCCACTGCCACGCCCACTTTCAAATGAAGGGCTTATTTCAACCCAAAGGAAGGGCCTAGAGCTCTGAAATTTTGTACATGTACCACTGGGGGTGAGAATAAAGTATGATCAATATTTCGGACTCAACCACTTTTATCATACACCAAATTAAATATATCAATATGTAATAACATTGGAAACTAAAAATCTAGATTAGAATTGATGCACATTGTTACTCTTGATTAGAGGTGTGCACGTGACACGAAAATTTTCGTGACTCACGCTCATGGGAACAGCGTGAGTGTGCGTGATTAACAAACCAAAATGCCGTGCGTGAGCGTGAGTCACGAAAATATTATCTTCGTGAGTGTGCGTGAGTAAAGATTTACACTCACGAAAATAATCCCGCTCACCAACATAAAACGCTTAAGAGTTAAATTCATTTACAATTTTAGTAACACCTGGGATGTTAAGAGTGTAATAACGCTCTCGATTTTAATAATGCTCATGTCTTCAGACACGTCGCTAAGGTAAATTACTCAAAAAATTCTTCGTGAGTCACGACATTTTTCGCGAGGCACGATATTTTCGTGAGTCACGGCATTTTTCGTGAGTCACGATATTTTCGTGCGTGAGTACAAATTTTCTTTTCGTGAGTGAGCGTGAGTCCTACCAAACAATATCGTGCGTGAGTGTGCGTGAGTAAGATTTTTCCGTCGTGAGTGTGTCTTGAGCACTACCTTAGAGTGTATATGATTTCAGCAATTTTAGTTCAATTCAATCTCTTACACCCTCATTTTAGCTAAAAGTTTTGAATACCATTATTTCTGCAGCACTATGTGGAAATGGGAACATATTCGTTAAAAATATCCAGATTTTTGCCAACCCTGTATGTGTTTGTAGTAAAAAAAAAAACATTTTTGCGTCCCCAGTCCGAAAATAACATTTTGTTCTTGAAACATGTTTGAAGTGATCATATTACTTCTGTACGTTCACTACCTCTGCTATATGTAAGTCTATATTTAAATAGTAGCTTTATGATTTAGCAAAGTAACGGAACCTGTGTCGACGAATTAGTTACAGTAAGAGACCCAGGACGACATTTGATTTTATATACTTATTATTAATGATATGGTAGATATGCAAATTTACCCAAATTTCTTATTCGTTACCATTGTTTTGTCAAGGTGTTTCATCTAAACAAAGTAATGCTACTTCATTCTATTTCCCTGCACAATTATTTTACTTTTTTCTTCAAGTTGTCATGGTAGACTTCTTTCTTTTTAATGTTTTTGCATTATTATTACAGCACTGGGAGTTGTTTTCTGTCCAATATTTAATAATTTCTTTGTAACACCATAATTATAATGGGGTACCTTTATTAGCACCTATAAGCAGACAAATTTATGTTTGCAAGAAAGACAACATCTCAACCTTTCTAACGCAGTATAGAACTCTACCAATACGTTCCAAGTTAGTAAGTTCTACTCCAGACAATATGGGACATACATTATATTAAGCAAAGAAAAAATATGCTTTTTGTCACACATTTTTCTTAAATAGCCAAACAATATTTACAATCGTTGTTAATTTTTACTAAAAGTACATACCTTGACTTAATTTTTACATTTCAAATTAAGTTTATAACTTTTAAAGCTTTTTCAAGAAAAAACTCAATAACTCAAGAAAAAACTCAATAACAAAGAGTTGCCACTTCGTCGGCCTGAAACGGCCAAACGGGTTGCCATATTGTTTTGCCATTTTGGATTTTTTGGTAATGTGTTATCAACTTTTTCGTAGCACCAAATGTTTTATTTTCACAAGATCAAAAATTGATTTTATGCGTGAGATTTCGGTCATTTGGCCCAATGTTCATTGCCACAAACCGATGGAGGCTACAAATGGATATTTACTGCCGAAGAGGAAATATTTCTCCGTTACGGCGCACAGTGGTTCGAAATCGTTTTTTGGAAATAATTCTGCAACTTTTGAACGGATAAAGATATCAACATAATTTTTTCTTTGTGTGAAAGCTGAGGTGTTTTTCTCTAAGTTTGCAAGTTGTGAGTCCCTAGTTGGTCCACGGGCTGACCTGTAGGCATTGAAAATTGGTCACCTCGGCAAGTGAACCGATTTTGATGATTTTTTCTTTGCTGGGTAAAACTTGTAAAACCCTTCAAAAAATGTCTCGTGTGCGAATATATTTAATAGTTTGCGAGATATGGGCCCCACAATTTATTTTTTTTTTGCAAAATTTTAACAATGTGGGGTCAGTATTTTGAACCAGAGGGTCCGTTTATTGTTATTAATTTTTTTTAATATTATTATTATAGTGTTATTAACTGCAATCACTACAAAATTCTACAAATATAGGAAGAAACAAGTAAGGAAAGTCTAAAGTCGGGCGGGGCCGACTATATTATACCCTGCACCACTTTGTAGATCTAAATTTTCGATACCATATCACATCCGTCAAATGTGTTGGGGCTATATATAAAGGTTTGTCCCAAATACATACATTTAAATATCACTCGATCTGGACAGAAT
Source organism: Haematobia irritans (assembly GCF_050003625.1). Lineage (NCBI taxonomy): Eukaryota > Metazoa > Arthropoda > Insecta > Diptera > Muscidae > Haematobia > Haematobia irritans. The sequence continues at coordinate 85,556,682 of NC_134397.1, read as the reverse complement.
TTGATAGACTTCTACAAAATCTATAGACTTAAAATTTAAGTCGGCTAATGCACTAGGGTGGAACACAATGTTAGTAAAAAACTATGGGAAACATTTAAATCTGGAGCAATTTTAAGAAAACTTCGCAAAAGTTTATTTATGATTTATCGCTCGATATATATGCATCAGAAGTTTAGGAAAATTAGAGTCATTTTTACAACTTTTCGACTAAGCAGTGGCGATTTTACAAGGAAAATGTTGATATTTTGACCATTTTTGTCGAAATCAGAAAAACATATATATGGGAGCTATATCTAAATCTGAACCGATTTCAACCAAATTTGGCACGCATAGCTACAATGCTAATTCTACTCCCTGTGTAAAATTTCAACTAAATCGGAGTTAAAAATTGGCCTCTACGGTCATATGAGTGTAAATCGGGCGAAAGCTATATATGGGAGATATATCTAAATCTGAACCGATTTCAACCAAATTTGGCACGCATAGCTACAATGCTAATTATACTCCCTGTGCAAAATTTCAACTAACTCGGAGCAAAAAATTGGCCTCTGTGGTCATTTGAGTGTAAATCGGGCGAAAGCTATATATGGGAGCTATATCTAAATCTGAACCGATTTCAACCAAATTTGACACGCATAGCTACAATGCTAATTCTACTCCCTGTGCAAAATTTCAACTAAATCGGAGCAAAAAATTGGCCTCTGTGGGCAAATGAGTGTAAATCGGGCGAAAGCTATATATGGGAGCTCATAAAATATTCGGATGTACGGAATTTGAGGAAGATCGGGTGATATACACGCCAATTATGACCAGATCGGTGAAAAATATATATGGCAGCTATATCTAAATCTGAACCGATTTTTTCCAAAATCAATAGGGTCGTCTTTGAGCCGAAACAGGACCCTATACCAAATTTTAGGACAATCGGACTAAAACTGCGGCCTGTACTTTGCACACAAAAATACATCAACAGACAGACAGACGGACAGACAGACAGACAGACGGACATCGCTAAATCGACTCAGAATTTAATTCTAAGACGATCGGTATACTAAACGATGGGTCTCAGACTTTTCCTTCTTGGCGTTACATACAAATGCACAAACTTATTATACCCTGTACCACAGTAGTGGTGAAGGGTATAAAAATGGGAAACATTTTAATCTGGAGCAATTTTAAGAAAACTTCGCAAAAGTTTATTTATGATTTATCGCTCGATATATATGCATTAGAATTTTAGGAAAATTAGAGTCATTTTTACAACTTTTCGACTAAGCAGTGGCGATTTTACAAGGAAAATGTTGGTATTTTGACCATTTTTGTCGAAATCAGAAAATCATATATATGGGAGCTATGTCTAAATCTGAACCGATTTCAACCAAATTTGGCACGCATAGCTACAATGCTAATTCTACTCCCTGTGTAAAATTTCAACTAAATCGGAGTTAAAAATTGGCCTCTACGGTCATATGAGTGTAAATCGGGCGAAAGCTATATATGGGAGATATATCTGAATCTGAACCGATTTCAACCAAATTTGGTACTCATAGCTACAATGCTAATTCTACTCCCTGTGCAAAATTTCAACTAATTCGGAGCAAAAAATTGGCCTCTGTGGGCAAATGAGTGTAAATCGGGCGAAAGCTATATATGGGAGCTATATCTAAATCTGAACCGATTTGCCTGATATTTTGCAGGTTTTTCGAGACTCATAAAATATTCGGATGTACGGAATTTGAGGAAGATCGGTTGATATGCACGCCAATTCTGACCAGATCGGTGAAAAATATATATGGCAGCTATATCTAAATCTGAACCGATTTTTTCAAAAATCAATAGGGATCGTCTTTGAGCCGAAACAGGACCCTATACCAAATTTTAGGACAATCGGACTAAAACTGCGGCCTGTACTTTGCACACAAAAATACATCAACAGACAGACAGACAGACGGACAGACGGACAGACGGACATCGCTAAATCGACTCAGAATTTAATTCTAAGACGATCGGTATACTAAACGATGGGTCTCAGACTTTTCCTTCTTGGCGTTACATACAAATGCACAAACTTATTATACCCTGTACCACAGTAGTGGTGAAGGGTATAAAAATTCTGTACCTATGTGCTTTAGATTAAAAGTTGTAAACTCCACAAAAGTTATACAGATTTCAATTCATATTTGTAATTCCCAAAAAAAAAATGGTTACTTGCCCCAAAAACGTTTAATTTTATTAATTTTTGCTTTCCTCGATTACAAAAAAGCCCTCTAAAATACCTTTCCAACGATATACATAGGCCTTTGCTTAGAAAAATGTGCCAAAAACTTGCATTAAACCTCGCTAACTCGGGTGAAATAGTGCATTTCGGTAAATGTACGTTTATATGGGGGGTATACCTAAATCTGAACCGATTTAAATCAAACTTGGCACACTTGACGATACTATCAAATATAATCCATGTGCAAAATAGGTAAATAAGAGAAAAATCCTGGCTTCTGGAGCCATATAAGTGCAAATCGGCCGTAAGATATAATATGGGGGCTATATCTAAATCTGAACCGATTTCAACCAAACTCGGCATTCATAGCTAGAATGCTAATTCTGCTACTTGTACAAAATTTCAAGTAAATCGGAGTGAAACTGTAGTCTCGGAGTGAAAATTTAGTTTCCGTTGGTCATGTCAAATCGGACAATAGATATATATCTACACACAGAAAACAAATTTGTTGTGTCAACCAATTTTTTTGCCATCCAAATTATTTGGTTCCGTCTACTATCAGAATTTAACCTACATTATTTGTTACTACAACCAATTGAAATTGGGTATCACAACCATTCCATTTTGTTGTTAGGTAGAACAACCAATAATTGTCTGACATAGCAGTCTGTTGAATTATTGGAACAACCAATATTTTACAATTTACTTTACACCAAAAATTAAATGCAATAAATTTTTCGTTAGTATATTTATTGTTTATTTGAAACTAATTATATAATTCTTGAAATAAATTTACCACCGGTTTGTACACTGAACCACTATTTGGTCAGGCGATCATAATTTCAATTTGCGTGCCTACTTGAATTATTAGTTCTTGGTTCCAGGTTGAATTCACTGGTCGGTTTTGATTCACATCCTGAGTTCACTGCACTGTTAGAAAAATATGTTTTTCATATGTTCCGATATAAACAAAATGTGTTTCGGGCACAATTTTTAAACACAATATATTTAAGTGCCAACATGTAATGTTCCTAAACTAACACTAAATGTTTGGGACACATATGTTAATATGTTAAAATATATTATGTTTGGGGTATGAATGTTTCATAAAAATAATATGTGTGAATGTAAACATATATAAATTTACAAATTTCGAGCAAACATATATATGTTTACAATTTCTTTGAAACGGTTGTATGTTGTTTCGGAAAACTGCTTTATGATAAGGCCAAATATTTTATATGCTTAAGTCTAAATATTATTTAATTTGAATATTAGAATGAGTATTCGGAGTAAAGAGAATAGACATTCGGAACCAAGAGCATAGAGATTTGATAAAAAACAGCATGTGTTTTCGCCTTGAGAGGAGAATTTTATGTATGTGGGGACTGTAAATTTTTAATAACCCACATTTCGAAGTTTCATTATAAAAATTTAATATAGTATAAATGTCTAAATTGTAAAAAAAATTGGTTCGGTCGGAGCAGGAATTGAACCCACGACCCTTTGCATGCAAGGCAGACATGCTAACCACTGCTCCACGTGGCCAACAAATGTATGTTTCTTTTAAATAATGTTATGTTTGCATGGGCTCGTGGGCGCTGCAAAGTATGCTATATAAATGTAACTTGTAACGATAATTGTCTACTGGTGACTGTAACTACTACGTAGCCCAGTGGATAGTGTGTTGGCTTACAAACTGTATGGGCCTCGGTTCGATTCTCCGCCCAGGCGAAAGGTAAAATTAAAAAAAAAATTATAAAATTGAATAATTTCTTCAACATTATTTGTATTACAGAAAAAGGTGCCAAGAACTAAAAATTTCGTGGAAGTGAAAATTATGTGAGGGAATGATCACAATCTTCTTTGGGGAAAATTCTTCCAAGCATATAATATTTTTGGGCTCAAAATGCTTCCAAACATATAATATGTTCACAAAAAACAAACATATTAATATTTCGGCAGTATCCAATCATATATGTGCTTCCTGCAAAATATGTTTGGAACATATGTTAAAGAAGCGATTTTTTTTTGAGGGTGTGGATTTAGCTGCCCGTATATTTGTTTCTCGTAAGACAGAAGTCGTATTTCTCCATCCAATCTAATGTAGTTCGGTTCAAGGATCTAATTTGGGGTTGGTCTTATAACTAAGAACCATGAAATGTTTACAACAATTTCTACCGTCTAACACTTACATGTATTGTCATTTGCAAATATTCCTGTTTTCTAGGATAATATGATCCAACTAAAGAAAGTGGTCTTGTTGACAGTTCCTATGATCAAATTTTGGATTTTTACCGGTCATTGCATGATGGGTGAACTGAAATTCAATAATTTGTTCATATTACAGACGTTTTGAATAATTATTTTACCTACCCTTTGGAACAGACTATACTTGGTGTCCGAACTTGAGGTACGAAGCTTAAAAGTTGGACTCTCACAAAGTCAGAGTTCGGCTGTTTGGCTTCAACACTAACTTTTTGATGGGCATTACCTTTGGTATAGGAAGGACTATCTAAAGGATTGACCTTCAATCCTTTCGATAAAGTAGTTATAACTGTGCGCAAGCTCCTGGATTTTCCATAATTTCCCAACTTTTTCAAGCAATAAACTATTTGGAATTTTCCTTGTCTTCAATTAATTTTCGAGACATGACACTTTTTCCAAATATATGTTGCAGCAACATATCCCACTAATAACTACCAAATTTGTTACCACAACCAATTTATTTATAGTACAAACTTTCTGTCGGTTTTCGAGGCAATTTTAAAAAATAAATCTGTTAACACAACAGTACGGAACAGAATGAAAGTTGATTTTATTTAATAGATTTATAACAAACAATATTTGGTCGTGAGTACTAGCATTTGTCTGTATTGATATTTTATTGGTTATACCAATTACTAAATAAAAGAAATAAAGGGTGATACGGTCAAAATTAGGTCAATTCGATTTTGCATTTAAAAAACCTGAACACCCCTCATTTTGAAGGTGTGTGTGTGTAGAATGTTGCTCCGATTTTGATTTTGGAATTCACTCTTCAGTTGTCAAAATGCCGTCCAAGCAAGAAGAGCAGCGTATCAAAATTTTGCTCGCGCATCGCGAAAATCCGAACTACTCGCACGTAAAGCTGGCAAAATCGCTAAAAGTTGCCAAATCAACCGTTACAAATGTAATTAAAGTGTTTGGGGAATGTTTGTCGACAGCCAGGAAGTCTGGATCGGGGGAAAATCGAAAACCGGAAGCCGCTGAGACGACAAAGAGAGTTGCCGGTAGTTTCAAGCGAAACCCTAACCTCTCTCTCCGAGATGCCGCAAATAAGCTGGGTGTATCGTCTACAACCGTGCATCGAGCCAAAAAACGAGCCGGACTATCGACTTAAATGAAGGTAGTGACTCCAAATCGCGATGATAAACAAAATACGACGGCCAAAGCGCGATCCCGGAGGCTGTACACGACGATGCTGACGAAGTTTGACTGCGTGGTAATGGACGACGAAACCTACGTCAAAGCCGACTACAAGCAGCTTCCGGGACAGGAGTTTTATACGGCAAAAGGAAGGGGAAAGGTAGCCGATATTTTCAAGCACATAAAACTGTCAAAGTTCGCATAGAAATATCTGGTTTGGCAAGCCATCTGTACCTGTGGCTTGAAAAGCAGCATTTTCATAGCTTCCGGGACTGTCAACCAAGAAATTTACGTGAAAGAGTGTGTGCTGCCATTCCTGAAGAAACACGGTTGTTCCGTACTGTTTTGGCCGGATTTGGCATCTTGCCATTACGGTAAAAAGGCCATGGAGTGGTACGCCGCAAACAACGTGCAGGTGGTTCCCAAGGACAAGAACCCTCCCAACACGCCAGAGCTCCGCCCAATTGAGAAATACTGGGCTTTTGTCAAGCGGAACCTAAAGAAGACCAAAAACACTGCTAAGGACGAGCAGCAGTTCAAGGCAAACTAGCTTTCTGCGGCGAAGAAGGTGGACAAGGTGGCTGTACAAACTCTGATGGCAGGTGTCAAGCGTGAGGCCCGGCAATTCGGATTTGGAAAAGCGAAAGCCTAACTGAATATTTTTCCTGAATTTTATACTAATTGAACTTAAAAAGAAATTTAATTTGATTTTTTAAATAAACGATTTCACCGATTTACACGCGTTTTTCCCTTGACCAAATTTTGACCGTATCACCCTTAGGTTAGGTTAGGTTAGGTTATGTGGCAGCCCGATGTATCAGGCTCACTTAGACTATTCAGTCCATTGTGATACCACATTGGTGAACTTCTCTCTTATCACTGAGTGCTGCCCGATTACATGTTAAGCTCAATGATAAGGGACCTCCTTTTTATAGCCGAGTCCGAACGGCATTCCACATTGCAGTGAAACCACTTAGAGAAGCTTTGTAACCCTCAGAAATGTCACCAGCATTACTGAGGTGGGGTAATCCACTGCTGAAAAACTTTTTGGTGTTCGGTCGTAGCAGGAATCGAACCCACGACCTTGTGTATGCAAGGCGGGCATGCTAACCATTGCACCACGGTGGCTCCCTGACACCCTTTAACTGACATATGGTTCATACAACTAAACTAATGGGCCTCAACTATCTTTTTATTGTCGTGATCGAATTTCAACCAAACCTTTCTCTGGGTGTAGCTATCTAAGTCTGAACCGATTTCCACTCTTGGCTGTACTACTAATAAGACTCCTCGTGCAAAGCAAATCTTAGTAAAACTCTGGCTTCTAGGTCCATACAAGATCCATACAAAGCACGAGGAGTCTTATTAAATCTTAAAAATCGGTTCACAATTGCGGATTTTACAGCTAAAACAAAATTTGATACCCCGAGGTGACCAACTTCAACGCCTACATGTCAGCCCGTGGACTCACTAGGGACTCACAAACTTAGAGAAACTTGCAAACTTAGAGAACACCTCAGCTTTCACACAATGAAAAAGTTATGTTCATATCTTTATCCGTTCAAAAGTTGCAGAATTATTTCCAAAAAAAAAAAAAAAACAATTTGGAACCACTGTGCGGCGTACCCCGTCGCATAAAATCTGATAACGGTGTGCAATTCTTGTCTGCGGTGATGCAGAGTCACGTTTTGTCTAGGCATGCAACAGATTGTCACTCCTGTCTACCATCCGGAAGCAAATACTGTAGAGCGAAAGAATAGGGATCTAAACTGTCAGTTGGCAATAATGGTTCAAGAACGTCATGACCCCTGGCAACGCTGTTTGCCTGCAATTAGGTTCGCCATTAACGTATCAAAATGCCAAAGCACAGGATATAGCACATCATTCCTATCCTTTGGAAGACAGATGCGAACTCTATACGATGTTAAACACAATGTTAGAGCAATTATCGAGTCTGAAAACTTAAGAAGCTGAAGCTAAAGCTCAGGATAAAAATAAAACCAAAATCGACGTTCTAAAACATTTGATATAGGATCGCAAGTATTGTTTACCACGCATGTCCTAAGCAACGCATCTAAAGTTGTATCATTCAAATTTTGTCCCAAGCGTGATGGCCCATATGTGATTGCACGGAAAATAGGTGGCCACACTTATCATATCATACTTCTGCTTTGACATCTTACCGAGGAAGTAACTTTTCTGAAACACCAGCACCCGTCTTACCCATGAGGAAAAGGGGAAGGCCCATGAAGACTCACTGACGCATTTTGTTGACGTGCTGCTCGAGTCAAGGGGGTCTGTAGCCGATATACGTTGCATATCTTTCAATAATATCGATTTCTACATTTTGTAATTGCACATTTAACGTAAAGTATATTTTAATCTTTTAACTAAAAATATCATTCATTCGTTTTGTTTTGTTATTGTTGTTTTTTTTTTCTTTAATCATTGTTGTTGTTTTTGATGTCAGCTTAAATTTGACAAACATTCTTTTCCTCTGTTGGTTAAGCTACACTTGTAGTTCAGCTTAAAACCATGCATAGACTACATGGTTTTAAGCTGAAATCAAAAACAACATCAATGATTAAAGAAGAAAACCAACAATAACAAAACAAAACGAATGAAAAAAGAGGAAGCACGCTCAAAATAAACCCAGCCAACTGCACTCAAATCGATGATTTGACGGTGGCAAAGGAAAAGAGATATGTTTGTACGAATTTATTTCGACATAAGCCGGCTATCATGTAAACCCTTTTTTCGGAAGGTTCAAGTGTGGTTCACTTTTCGGTTTAGTGAACTGCCTGAATTTATTCTGATAAATGGTTGATAGTTTTGCTGCAAGTAGAGGATGCTGATGAGGAATGTGATAATTCCGAAACGTGCGTCCTTCCAATCATCTTGCAGTCTATAGGGCTTTGCCCAAATAAATTTGACAAACATTCTTTTCCTCTGTTGGTTAAGCTGCACTTGTAGTTTAGTCAATGCATGGTTTTAAGCTGAAATCAAAAACAACAATAAAAATATCATTTTAATCTTTTAACGTAACGTAACGTAACGTATATTGAAAATAATCCCTTCTTGCATTTAACTTTTGTTATGTTGACAACACATAGAATGGACAAATCAGATGTGAAAGCTTTTGTTTGGTTGTAGTTGTTCAATGTTCATATCACTGATCGAAAGCACTTTTCTCAAAGGTATAAAGGAGAACTTCACATCAGTTTGTTCATTCTCTTGTAATTTTCAAAACAGGTCAGTGGTTAGGGTTCTAATGCAACATAACAAACAAGAATTCGTGTTCACTTCTATTTGTCCAGGGTTTATTTATTTATTTTATTTTTTATTCATTATTAAGTTACAATTATAATTGACAACGTAAAAAAGATTGGTGGCTATGATAACTAAGGTCTTAAATTCGACGGCGTTCATCGTCTGCGAGTTCCGCTGGGAAAGTGGGCTCCACCTAGTCTATTCCACCAGAGTGCGGCTTCTGCTTTGATGATGTCCCGGAAATCCTCCAGGCAAAATTTGAATTTGTTCATCCAGATAATTGCCAAAGGTATAAATATAAGCTATACCAGGACAATGATCCAAAACATAAATCATGTTTATGTCAGTCGTGGCTCTTGTACAAAAGTGCCGCCTTGGACCCATAGAACATTTGTGGACGCTTCTGAAAAACAACAATGTTGCCAAGATTGGCCCAAAAATCAACTAAATAATTTTATAGCGGAAGAAACTGCGGCTGGAATACGATTTCAAACATTTAATCACACCTTTAAAAAAATAGCCTTTATAACATATACTGCCAAACCTATTCAGCTTGAAGCAAAATTTGTTCAAACAAAATTGGTTTGTACTGTGCAAACATACAAAGCTCATGTCTATATGCTTTGTAAGGAGAAAGGCTATTACATTGTAAATTTCGCTGAAGATGATCACCGAAGGTGCGAAATAATAGCAATATTTCAAAATGAAAAACATTTACACCGGCATTTTTCATTTGCTCTTGGCCACAAGCTACACGAAAATTACCCAAAAAAGATAAATAATAATTTTGAGTAATTGCATTTGTTTAGATAATAGTGAGTAATGTTGGTACATTCTATTGATAGTTCTATGGTATATTTACTTCATCGTGTTAGAAATAAATTTTTTACAAAATATTAAACAAAAATTTTTTTATATTTATTTTCAGATTCTGAAACACTACGGGCTCTGGAATATCGTCAGGGGGACAAACAGGCCAAGGATTTCTTGAAGAAATTAAAAAATAAATCACATTCATGAGTTTGGATAAACATTTAATTATCGTTGTATTTCATTACTAAAAGCTTATATTTCCACAATGTCCAATATTATTTGATATGCGACAATACATTCTTAATAAAATCTGTGTAAATGATTTCACAACATCGTTCTTTTAAATTTCTCGTTGTACTCTCAATCATACTCAATCGAATACTGTTATAACGAAATCCGAGGAAGCTGGATGTTTAGATCATTATATTCGTAGTTCGGTGTTCACTATAAACGTGTACGACTGTAGTAGCGGCAACAACATTTTATTTTGGACCAAAATTTTTCGAAATTTAAGTTATACCAATATAACAATTTTTTTGTCTTTTACTAATTAAAAACAAATTGAATAAGGAAATAAACTCAATTTTGGTTCTCATTTTTGCTCCCGATGCAAATTATAGCATCTTGAAAAAGCCGTAGTCAAAATGACGAAGGATGACGTTAGTGTACAAAAAATAAGGATGACTTTCCAGGTTTAAAGAAAAAAATTAAAAAGCATTTTTTGTTGTACATGGTACGTGATGCTAGGTTAGGTTAAGGTGGCAGCCCGATTAAATTTCACGCTCACTTAGACTATTCAGCCCATTGTGATACCACATTTAACTAAAAGTACCTATTACATATGGGCACTTCAAGTCTTAACCACTGAACCTTCTCTATTATTTACTTTTGTTGAACTAACCAGATTGCTCCAAAAACATTAACAAACTGCTTAAGTTAACGTTTTCCAGGTCCGCCAGTAATCTAAAGCTATATGCTCCTAAGATTCGCTTACGCCTTACACAAAAAGCAGGACACTCACACAAGAGGTGTTTAATTGATTCCTTTTCCTCTACATCATGACAGCTTATACAATAGTCATTATACTTCGCACCAATAGTTTTTGCAAATTCGCCTATCAGGCAGCGACCCGTTATAGCAGATATCAGGAGTGCTATCTGACGCCTTGAGAACACTAGCATATCTAGTGTGCGGTTTAAGTTTAAATGGGACCATATTTGCTTGGTGCCGTTACAACCCTTGCAATTCTCCCATCGAATATTGGCCATCATAACAGCCTTCTCACGCAGTAAGAGCTTGCAGGTGGCCAGAGGCATACCAACAGATTCTAGTTCCCCTGGAATATGCAAGGTAGTTCCTAGCCTTGCTAACACATCTGCTTCGCAGTTCCCCGGTATGTTCCTATGGCCAGGCACCCATATTAGGTGAATATTGTACTGCTCAGCCTTCTCGTTGAGAGATTTGCTGCAGTCTATGGCCGTTTTCGAGTTAAGGAACACAGAGTCCAAGGATTTTATTGCAGGTTGACTGTCTGAGTATATATTAATGCCAATATTTGTTGGAACATTACTTCTCAGCCAATTCACCACTTCTCTTATTTCCAATATTTCAGCCTGAAAGACACTACAGTGATTAGGTAATCTTTTCGCTATTCGAATTTCCAGATCTTTAGAATATACTCCGAACCCCACTTGTCCATTCAATTTGGAGCCATCAGTATAGAAATCTATATATCTTTTATTCCTCGGGGTCTGTGTACACCACGCCTCACTGTTGGGAATTAGAGTTTGAAACTTTTTGTCGAAAAGTGGTTTTGCCAGTGTGTAATCCACTACGTTAGGCACATCTGGCATTATTTTGAGGACCGAACTGTGACCGTACATTTTTTCCGACCACAGCGATAGCTCGCGCAACCGCACAGCCGTTGTTGCAGCTGACTGTTTGGCCAAACTGTCTAAAGGCAATAGATGCAGCATGACATTAAGGGAGTCTGTTCCTGTCTTACTAAATGCGGCTGAGATACATAAGCTCACCATACGCTGAACTTGATCTAAACAAGTCGGTTTCTGAAGTGCCGGCCACCAGACTACAACACCATATAGCATTATAGGTCTAACTACTGCCGTGTATAGCCAATGCACAATTTTTGGTTTTAGTCCGCACTTTTTCCCTATTGCCTTTTTTGCACGAGTACAAAGGTACCGTGGCTTTTCTCGCTCTTTCTTCAATATTAAGCCTAAAATTCAGCTTCCTGTCCGAAATAACGCCAAGGTATTTTGCACACTCACCAAAGGGAATTTCAATACCCCCTAAGGAAATGGGCCTAACCGTGGGAGTTTTGCGATCTTTGCAGTACATGACTAGTTCTGCCTTTGCTGGATGTACCCCAAGTCCATTATCTTTCGCCCATTTCTCAGTCATCCGGAGAGCTCTCTGTATATCTCTGATTGTCGATGGGAATTTTCCCCTGACTGCTAGCGCCACATCATCTGCGTATGCCACCACTTTTATCCTTTCTTTTTCTAGGGAAACCAGAAAGTTGTTTATAGCAACATTCCAAAGAAGACGTGATAGAACTCCTCCTTGGGGAGTGCCTCTGTTCACATACCTTTGTATGTTTGCTTGTCCTAGTGTGGCTGAAATACGTCTCTTTATTAGAAGTTCGTCTAACAGCCTAAGTATACCTGGATCAACATTCAGAGTTGTCAGTCCAATAAATGTCGAGCTCGGATGGACATTATTGAACGCCCCTTCGATGTCTAGAAACGCCACAATTGTGTATTCTTTGACAGATAGTGAGCTTTCAATAAAGCTGACTAGTTCATGCAATGCGGTCTCAGTAGACCTGCCCTTCGAGTATGCATGCTGTCGTTCCGAGAGCAAACTTGAATCCACGCTAGTTCTAAGATACATGCCTATCATCCTCTCCAGGGTCTTAAGTAGGAATGAGGATAAGCTGATTGGTCGGAAATCCTTCGCACTCGAGTGAGAGGCTTTTCCCGCTTTAGGTATGAAGACGACTTTTGTTTCTCTCCACTTTTCTGGAATATATGCAAAGTTTACACATCGTTTATATATTACCGTCAACCAGGGGATAATTCTTTCAGCCACTGCTTCTAATTCCGCCGGAGTAATTCCATCAGGTCCGGGGGATTTGAATGATCCAAAGTTATTTAAAGTCCATTTTATTCTAGATTCCGACACAATTTCCTCGATAGGAAATGACCGCTGAGCCTCTGTTACACCGCCAGAACATGGTTCAACCGTCTGATTTCCAGGGAAGTATGTGTCCAAAAGTACCTCCAACGTCTCCTCACTGGACGTTGTCCAATTTCCTTCCGATGTTTTAATGAAAGCTGGAGCGGTGTAAGTGGATGCTAGTACCTTCCGTAGTCTGGAAGCCTCTGACGTATTCTCAATACTGCTACAGTAATCATCCCAAGAGTTTTGTTGAGACCTTCTCAGTTCTCGTTTATATGCTCTCAGATTCATCTTATAAGTGTCCCAATCCTCCGGAGCTCTTGTGGAATTTGCTTTGTTAAAGAGCTTCCTGCAGGATTTCCTCATATTACTTAACTCCGTAGTCCACCATGGCGGACGATTTTTCCCCCTTGGCTTTCCTCTAGGGCAAGCAGCTTTCAGTGCATGTTGAAGGCCTTAGTAATCCGCTCCACTGCGTGTTCGATATCTTGCACAGTAGATAGGGTCACGAAAAAAAGTTGATGCGGTCACCCCCAAGATTTGTAGCATATTCGAAGACAATTTCAGAACCCCAAAACTTTTTTTCGTGCACCCTACGACCCCCCGAAATACAATTTATTGTGCTGTGTCGTCATTTGAAGTCCGATCGAAAAGAAACGCGTATCGTTCGTGGTTGATCAGGGCCTATATTTTGTGCATTGGTCATTTTTGTCTCCGATGTCAAATTTGATTTTTAATTTTTTTATTTCGCTTCGTATACCGCTATGCTGCCCATTTCTGATAACCATTATAAAGATCTTAACAAAATATGAAACTTTTGCTTTTGAAGTATTTACTTATATTCGTAAACAAAGTTACAGAGATTTTAAAAAGTCAATAGGTCACCCTACACACCACCAAATAGTTTTTGCTGTGTTGTCATGATGTCCGATCGAAACCACATGCACATCGTTATTCACATCTACGAAATTAATTTATAAGGCATTTAAAACACAAAACCTGTTTATCTGTAAATTTCTAACGGTACCTTTGTATACATCCTCGTTGTTTGCACTACGGCATTTTCTGCGTTATGCAAAGTGCATGTGTTTTTGCTAGAACAATTTGAGAGCCTACTGTTTTAAAATTCTAACAATCACTTTCAGTTCCGGAGAGGTCAACGTGACGTCCAAAACCTCTTGTCTGTTTCTGGTGACGAAGGTTGGTGCATCTCTCCTTATTGCAGTTAGTACGCAAAATAAACTCTATTAGCGACTCTCTCCTTGCATTAGTATCACTACTTCCCCAAATACTATGATGTGCATTTGCATCGCATCCCATAATGTCTTAACGGCACAGGGTGGCATCTCCCTATCATGTCCCATGTAGACCGAAGATACCCAATATTTGCATTTGGATGTCTCTAGACTGGCTACGACAGTGTCTGCATTGCTCAATGAAGGAAGCAGAAACAATTAGTTCGTTTTTAGCAATTATACATGCTGGATTTATATCGTTACCGGTATTATGCAAAAGTTTGAAACCCAGAGTGCTTAATTCACAGATCTTGTTCTTATATATGTATGGTTCTTGAATAAGAACTATATCTATGTCTCCTTTCATCAGGAGAACTTTTAAGGCAGCACAAGCCGCCTTACAATGGTGAAGATTTATCTGGAGAAAACGTAGAACCATTCAAATTTTCAAACACCGTCACATCAGCCGCTTCAATTGAGTCATCAAGGGCTTCCTCTTCACAGATCTCGGTGACTCTCGCAACAATCCGCGGTTCAGCTTTGGTGAGGTTTGAGCCTGTAGAAACTTCCCGCATATGATTTTCGCCATAGTCTGCTGTTTTTATGTCTCCTTCGGCTTCGCTAGGAGATTTTTTCACTGCTGACTCTACCAGAGGCTTGTCCGTTTCGGAATCCTTTGGCTGATCGCTTTTGTATACCTTCATATGGATATCATGAAAGCCATAACTTACACGTCCTTGGGTCTGGGCTAGATGTGGCAGCGACGCTATGTTTAATATAAACACCGCATGTCGTCTTGGTCCATCCACCTCAACCTAACCTTCCAATCGGCGGTTGGGAGATCTGGGTTACATTCTTTTAGTCTCTCTAATATTGACTCAGGATCAGAAGGATTTGCCGGTATCCATGCATGTGCTCTAGGTTTAGCCGGTATGTCTTTTTTTATCGACTAACTCCAAAGCGGCTCCTTCCGAAACTTCACCAATTAGCATCAATGCAGCTTTGAAGCAATCCATAGACCTCTGGTCCGCAAAAGCTATTAACTTATATCGTCCTTGATACCATCCAGCATCTTGCTGTCGAGGACTTGGTCCGGGAAACTTTTTTCGCACCTCAGGGTAGACACCAGACATCGCGTTCTCAATTTCCCCCATTTTTGCCTTGCTCCTTTATTAATTATAGCCATCACAACGCTGTCTTTTGCAACTGAGACAAACGATCTTTGATCCCGTTTAGAGGATGGCAGCTCATCCGGTGATCGTTCCCTTTTTCCATTTTAAGGAATCGCTTTGCTTAGCCGACAACGTGCTTGGGTCGACTGATCCTAATTTCTTTAGGATAAAAAAAACATTTCTTCGTTCCTTGAATCTCTTTCGAGAGGGATTGCCTCCTTTTGATGTCGTCACCTTAGAAAAGGTTCGACTTGCCAAAGTCACCGCCAGTCGACCCGTCTACAGGTCGACTAATTGGGCCTGACTCTTGGTCGCTGCCCAAATTTATAACTTCAGTCGTTACCCGTCCACTGGGCCCTGAAGTTTGCAACCCAGTGGATGACTTTGAATTTCGCTGCATGGTGGTTTATTATTTCCACCACACGTGAAATTCGTAATAAGTACTTATTACGATGAAATACTCCGCTATTAGAAAACACGTCCGTTCAGTTCGACGGTTGAATAAAATATCGTGATGCTAATATTCGGATTCAGAGTATGAATACAAAGTTGCATTAATAAGGAAAATACTCGTGACAAAAGCGGTCTTTTAGCATTGTCTCAAGTAGAGTAAGTGATTCTATTTTTAAGGAAGTGCTTTTAACTAATTGTGTTTTTAACATCTATAGATTTAAAAGACATTTTCGTCTGTCAAAAGTAGCTTTTAAATATGTTCTCGATAAAAGATTTTTTTTTTTAGATTTTACAGCTGAACCTTTGAACGTTGAACCTTTTGGCCATTGGTAGTTTCCAGCATAGTGGCACATTCCACCATAATGCCGGGTACGACTTCTTACTTTGGTTAACACAAAGTACCATGTGCAAAGTGATAAAAAAACGTCACTCTTTCTGCTTTGCATTGACTTTGTTGCAGTTTTTTTGAAGCGGCTACTGAGCACTCCTTTCTTCTGATTCCTTAAATACAAGTAATATTACACAAAAAAAGTGTCTCGTAAATTTAAGAAGATTTTTACAATAATTTATTACAAGAATTTTTCAGAATTTTAGTTCATTTTACGTATCTTCAACGAAAATTAACTATTCGAAAGGAAATTTTACACATTTTAAATAGTAATCGTTTAGTTCATGGCCTACAAAATACGATTGCAATTTCCTTAAAAGTTTTCTTAGCTTCTTTCTAAATAATAGGTGCAATTTACTATAAGATTTTTTTGTATGAGAAAATAATTTTTATGAAAAATGAACTTGAAAGCGCATAGCAATTTCTTATGGCAATTCCTATAGTTAATAATTGTTGGTAGAATATTTTTCAATGTAATATTTTTAGTTTACATGTAATTAAATTTATGGACATTTTTGTCCAAAATGGGTTGATAAGATTTCATGAAGGTTTTGTTAATTTTAAGTTAAACTTTTCATCGTTATTAAACTGAAGTGCCTTTACGAATATTGTTCTTAGATTAAATTGTCAGCAGATGCGATGAACTAATGCGTAGTACAGAGATCTTTCTCGGCAAAGTGGAATGTGATAATGTTACTTGAATTTTGTTTGGGAGTGTGTAACGACCCACTCTCCGACCGATCATACCCTTTTTCTGGACTTTGCTACCTATTATACCAGCCGTGCTCAGTTCAAAATGGGGGGTGTTCTTGCCTAAAAAGGTATATCCGCGTCCGGTTACAAAACATAAAAGATTTTAGGTAGCTTAAACAAATTTGAAGGACACGAACTGCTTAAACAAAAAAAAAATAAAAGAACTAAGGTGTCGTCGCGTAACTGAATTTATTTTATTTAGTTGAGGAAAATTATGGTGTTACTCAACGTTCCTCTAGTAGTCTTACGACCCTTCCTGCCACAGCTGACCACCGTACACTTTTGGCAGCCCACAAAACTATCCTTCCACATATTCACTTTCGAGAAAACTAAACAAAAGGAATTTAGAACTTCATGATAAAATCGATTGTATTACAATCAGGGATCCGGAGCGGTCCATTTTTTTCGCTCCGCTCCGCTCCCGCTCCGGAGAAAAAAAAACCGCTCCGCTCCGAGAAAAAAAAATCGCTCCGCTCCGCTCCACGCTCCTCTTCGAGAAAATTATAGTACAAACATTGTATTATTTGTTCAATTGAGTTTTATTTTATTTAGAAAAATCGGGCGGTACATATATGGGAGCTATAGCTAAATCTGAACCGATTTCGATGATTTTTTGCACATATAGTTAGTGCTATAGAAGATTACATTTCGCCAACTTTGAGTAAGATCGGTTGATAAATAAGGGTTTTATGACCTAATTTGACAAAATCGGGCGATACATATATATGGGACCTATATCTAAATCTGAACCGATTTCGATGAAATTTTCAGACTTAAAGGGTGATACAAAAGATTATTTTGTGCTAAATTTGACGACGATCGGTTAGTAAAAAAAGTGCAACGTGACCCCATTTGTCGAAATCGGGCAATACATATATATGGGAGCTATATCTAAATTTGATCCGATTTCTTCCAAATTCAATAACGTTCGTCCTTGTGCCCAAAAAAACTCCCTGTACCAAATTTCATCAAAATCGGTTAATAATTGCGACCGAAATCCTGTGAACAACAAATACATGGACAGACGGATGGATGGACGGACGGACGCCAAGCGCTAGATCGACTCAGGAGGTGATTCTGAGTCGATCGGTATATATTTTATGGGGTCTAAAATCAATATTTCTTGTAGGCACATTTTTCGACAGATCAAACTTATTATACCCTAACCACTATGTGGTTTAGGGTATAATGACTTTAAAACAATGTGTTGAAATATTTTATTAATTTTGAAGATTTTTTCAGAAATATTAAATCCATTTTGACTTCATTAAAACGAAATTTGCATTCATGTTAGGATACACATTTTTATGTCGACAGACTTCATTGGACAAACAGACTTCATTGAAAAGTTTAGAGACTTTTAGACAAGGAAAAACTTTCTTTCAGAGAAATACGTCTTCTATTCTAAGCAAAATTCGTATTCGTATTTTAAGCATGTGAAATATTTGGCCTCCCGACAATATTCTTTGCGGTGCACCATCTACTATTTAATATGTGATAGAAACCAAATTTATGAAAATGGACCAAGTTCTGTTTGGTCTGACCATCGGACTAAATTTAAAAATTAGAAATCTTTTGGACCAATTTTGGTCCGATCGGACCAAAACGGCAACGCTGATTGGAATTGAAAGTCTATACAGTATATAAGTATAAGTAACTACTCTCCGAAAGTTTTTTTTGTTTTGCAACAGACGTAGAGAAGAGGTTTTGTTATATTTGTAATGTGTGTGTGTGTATGTTTATGTTTGCAACAACCTCCATCGACATCAGTCCGTGGTATACCTACGAATATTCTTACTCAGATCTAGTGTTACCTAATTTCGCTTTTTTCCCCTTTATTGTATAATAAATGTATATGCGCACATTTTTCAACCAAAATTGAAACTATCCATAATTTTAATTAAATTTTCGAGAACTAATATCAGAAATAAGAGAATGCTAGGTATAGTACAATAGTAAAGCAAATATGAATGAAAAAAAGCATGCCCGGTTCCAAAGATTTTGTCTTTACTTTAACAGTTTGGGTATTAATTCCGAGCCAAAGAAGCGGAGAATACAAGTAAGGATACTTTAAAGACGTAATTCTCTTTTAAATTTGGGGGTTATGTACTTGCTTCTAGGAAGCAAATGTTAATTTTTAATTTTTTTAGATTTTTTTTCGTCAGTTGTTATCAAAATCCTTTAAAAACGAGTTAACGAGTTATTTTTTTTCCATATTAAGACTCGACTTCCAGTAGAAATTATGCTATGTTTCAAGTAAAAAGCGTCTTTGAAATAAAGTGTTGAAAAACATGTCTTATTTTTTAACGATTTTTTGCTTTGTAGGCAAGATGCAAAAAGGAAACAAATTTAAAGACAATTTTATTAATTTTAAAGATAATTTTTTCTTAATTATTAAAGTCACGTTTACCTTACCTCAAAAATTGTATCTTTCCTGTTATGATACACATTTTTAAGTAAAATCACTTAATTATAAGGACATTACAACTTCATTCAAAAGTTTATTACCTTTTGGACAAGAAAAAAAAACTTTATTTTAGAGAAATGCGTCTTCCATGTTAAGCAAAATTTGCATTCTTATTCTAAGGACATGGAATCTTTGACTTCACGACAATATTTTTTTCAGTGTAGAAAACTAAAAAATTAAATATAAATAAGATCGTTTAATTGCATTTATTTGACGTTCATTACAAACATCTTTGTAGTAATACGGGATGAAATTGATCGAAAGTACTGTTGTTACTTTTACAACACATACTAGATATATATTTTGACATTTGCCGTTTTTGAAAACAATTACTAAAAAACACGTTGTGTTTTCCCCAATGTACGTACGTACAAAAATACATATCGTACATTTTAAACGTTTACTCACACTACGCTAAGTACTAGCTAAATTTGAAATTACATACACAGTGTAATTTCAAAGTTACACATTTCATTCAAGTAATATTTTATTCGGAGCGGAGCGGTTTTTCATTTGGAAACCGCTCCGCTCCCGCTCCGCTCCGGATTTTAAAAATACCGCTCCCGCTCCGGCAAAAAAAGGGCTTGCTCCGCTCCGCTCCGGATCCCTGATTACAATTTTAAATCCATTCAAAATAAGTGTCGGTCAAGATAATTATGTCTCTAGGTTTTATAAATGAGTAGCTAAACTAAGTATTATATTATAATGATATGTGAATTAATAAAATATTTAATGATGTGTACAAAATTCTCTTCTAATGATAATAAATTAATTAATACTTACATAATAATCCAACGATGACAAGCGCTTGATATCGTGGTTCAAATAAAAAAATTAGAATTAGACTAATGGAGTAAGAAATTTCTATAAATTAAGCTAGATAAAACCCAGCATCCAAATTTCCAATTATATTATATTTAGGGGTCCAATTTTAGACAATGCAATAAGCAGGTCTGAGGACTAGGACATAAGCTCTTGCTTGACGCTCGCAGCAGTTAGTAACACAAATTAATTGTGACGAGAGGAAGATTTCCTTCAATCAAAATTTCGACACGAGTTTCGAAATTCCTTTTTGTAACCAGCAACAATATCTAAATCACCATACGATTGATATACGGAGTCTCGTACTAATTGATTTAAAATTTCTCAACAGTGCTACGGCTGCGGGATACAAACCCACAGCCGCTGATAAACTTATTTTTCAAGTTATGCGAGACTGTAAAAAAATATAAATTTTATAATTTTATATATCCCGTTTTCGTATTTTAACTCACCAATAAGCTTTATTGTTAATATTATTAATGATGAGCCCAGTTTGATTGTTTCTTCTTTGGTATTTTTTTTTTTAAAGCAATCAAGCACAGAAATTGAACTTATTGAAAACAAATTTTTCTATTCAATAAAATTGAAATTTAAAATCTATGTCAATGTTGGAGTTTTAAATGCAAACGTACTGGATTTAAATTGATTTTTATTAAATAGTTCTTACTACAGTATCCTATACTATACTAGCGTATACCCAATATTTTGTGAAACTTCACAAGTGAGAGCATGCATTGAGAGCAATGCAATGGGTATGTTGTGTATATCTGAGCGTGGGGTTGTTTTTATTTTTGTTCTTTCAGTGATTTGTGTGGGTGTGTGTGTTTGTTATTCGCGTATGGTTTATTTGTCTGGTTGAGGTGTTGTTTTCAATAAAGGCACATGTGTTTTTGTTGTTGTAGGAATGTTTGGGTTTTGCCCGGTTTTGTTTGGCATGCTTTAGTTGTATAGTTGGCGTGGTCTGTTGCATCTTTTTAGCAGGTATGCAACACGGGAATATATAGGTATGGAATATTTTGGTATATATTAGCGTTTGCTTATTAAACCTTTGAAGTGAGATATTAATACTTTAGCGATGAGATGTACGATGGTGAGTACATGGAAAGTACACTCATAGAAAAAAGTCTGCTAAAAACAGCAGTCGATGTCTGCTGTTATATTTTTGCACTTCAGGGCCAAATGAACAACAATTTATAAAATTTTTAGGTTATACATTTTTCCCCAAAGCATATTTAAGAACCAAAAGTAGTTTTTGGTATATTTTTGCACCGTATTATACTTACAAGCTCCTAAATACGATCAGCAAACATTTTGTTTGCTGTTATGCCTCAATTCGATAAATATTCAGATTTTTGGTCACATACTATAGATATTCATAAAATATTGTTTTAATTATGTTAGGATAGCTTCTAAATTGACATTTTTATTTTTTTTAGCCAAAATAAAACATGTTTTAGAGTAATCGAGCTTCAAAAATAGCAGGAAATGTTTGCTATTTCAGCAAACAGTGACTGCTGTCCCTTTTTCAGCAGACTTTCTGCTGTTTTAGCAGACTTTTCTGCTGTCCCTACTAACAAATTTCTTTGGGTGTATGTATATTGAAATTGTTTTATAGAAATCTAATTTAATATTATTCCATGTAAAAAATAAATATTCATTTTCAGAGTAATCCGAGATGAATTTGGAAGTTTATTGTTACATCTCAACTTATAGTTTAATGGTAAATTGGTAAGTATTCTTGTGGCTTTCTTTTAAAGAGATGTTTTTATTCACATTATTATTAGTTAATTATTTTTTTGGAAACCATTTTAATGTTTTTCTTGTAAAAAATATTTAATTTCACAGCAACTTCAGATGGATTCGGACAAATTGTTATATTTCAGCGTATAATTTAATAGAGAATTTCTTTTTAAAAAATTGGCTTTCTTTTAACTAAAATATTTACGTTATTATGATCTTTAAATCACCAAAAACACAGTTTTAATACCTTATTTTATTATTTCCTTAATAATTTTTTTGGAAACCAATTTAATATTTTTAATGTAAAAAATAAATCTTTAATTTCAGAATAGCCCCAGAATAATTGGAATAATTTTTATTACTCCTCTGCTTATAATTTAATAGTGAATTGGTAAGGTTTCTTTAACTTTCTTTTAACCAGAATATTTTTTTATTTTATTATATATTTAATAAGAATTTTATGGAAACTAATTTAATGTAAAAAAAAATTAATTTCAAAGTAACCCTAAATGAATTTGGAAAAATGTTCATATTTCCCTCAGCGTATAATTTAATAGAGAATTGGTTAGGTTAGGTTAGGTGGCAGTCCGATGTATCAGGCTCACTTAGACTATTCAGTCCATTGTGATACCACATTGGTGAACTTCTCTCTTATCACTGATTGCTGCCCGATTCCATGTTAAGCTCAATGACAAGGGACCTCCTTTTTATAGCCGAGTCCGAACGGCGTTCCACATTGCAGTGAAACCACTTAGAGAAGCTTTAAAACGATCAGAAATGTCACCAGCATTACTGAGGTGGGATAATCCACCGCTGAAAAACTTTTTTGGTGTTCGGTCGAAGCAGGAGTCGAACCCACGACCTTGTGTATGCAAGGCGGGCATGCTAACCATTGCACCCTTAGAGAATTGGTAACTTTTCTTTTAAATTTTTGTTTTTTTTTTCTAATTGGCTTTCTTTCCATTTAGTGTTTCTATGTCCTTCACATCAACAACACAGTTTTTTAAGTTAAAATAGCTTACTTCATTATTTCTCTAATTATTTCAGGTTCAAATTTACCAAAGAAAAGTTTAATTCCTTAACCAATTTATAAAATGCTCGCAAATAAGGTAAGTTAAAAGCTAATATGATTAATATTTTTTATTACATGGTGCAAATTTTTACAATTTTCATTACTCCATCCATTTTTTTCAGCAAGATGTGTGAAAAATATACTTACAATAAAGAACTAAAGGGTGATACGGTCAAAATTTGGTCAATATAAACTTGACGTATTTCTTTCAATTTTGCATTTAAAAAACCTGAACACCCCTCATTTTGAAGGTGTGTGTGTGTAGAATGTTGCTCCTATTTTGATTTTGGAATTCACTCTTCAGTTGTAAAAATGCCGTCCAAGCAAGAAGAGCAGCGTATCAAAATTTTGCTCGCGCATCGCGAAAATCCGAGCTACTCGCACGCAAAGCTGGCAAAATCGCTAAAAGTTGCCAAATCAACCGTTACAAATGTAATTAAAGTGTTTGGGGAACGTTTGTCGACAGCCAGGAAGTCTGGATCGGGGGGAAATCGAAAACCGGAAGCCGCTGAGACGACAAAGAGAGTTGCCGGTAGTTTCAAGCGAAACCCTAACCTCTCTCTCCGAGATGCCGCAAATAAGCTGGGTGTATCGTCTACAACCGTGCATCGAGCCAAAAAACAAGCCGGACTATCGACTTCCAAGAAGGTAGTGACTCCAAATCGCGATGATAAACAAAATACGACGGCCAAAGCGCGATCCCGGAGGCTGTACACGACGATGCTGACGAAGTTTGACTGCGTGGTAATGGACGACGAAACCTACGTTAAAGCCGACTACAAGCAGCTTCCGGGACAGGAGTTTTATACGGCAAAAGGAAGGGTAAACGTAGCAGATATTTTCAAGCACATAAAACTGTCAAAGTTCGCAAAGAAATATCTGGTTTGGCAAGCCATCTGTATCTGTGGCTTGAAAAGCAGCATTTTCATAGTCAACCAAGAAATTTACGTGAAAGAGTGTTTGAATAAACGTCTGCTGCCTTTCCTGAAGAAACACGGTTGTTCCGTACTGTTTTGGCCGGATTTGGCATCTTGCCATTACGGTAAAAAGGCCATGGAGTGGTACGCCGCCAACAACGTGCAGGTGGTTCCCAAGGACAAGAACCCTCCCAACACGCCAGAGCTCCGCCCAATTGAGAAATATTGGGCTTTTGTCAAGCGGGACCTAAAGAAGACAAAAAAAATGCTAAGGACGAGCAGCAGTTCAAGGCAAACTGGCTTTCTGTGGCGAAGAAGGTGGACAAGGTGGCTGTACAAAATCTGATGGCAGGTGTCAAGCGTGAGGCCCGGCAATTCGGATTTGGAAAAGCGAAAGCCTAACTGAATATTTTTCCTGAATTTTATACTAATTGAACTTGAAAAAGAAATTTAATTTAATTTTTTAAATAAACGATTTCACCGATTTACACGCGTTTTCCCTTGACCAAATTTTGAACGTATCACCCTTTAAGGATAAGTGAAAATGTTCAAACGGCGAGTTAAAACCAACTACTGTCTTGTTCCACGTGGCCATAATTTTTATTCACAAAAACCATTGTATTAAGGACTTTCTTCATAAGTTTTTATAATAAATTACGTTTGCTTAAAGAAAGTTTACTTTTTAAAGAGAATATTAACGAAATTTTATTATCGGGGTTTCCCAAAAAATAGTCAAGTTAACCAAAATAATACAGGTTGTTTAACTTGGTAAATACAATGCCATAGATGAACAAAAATTTAAGAGAATTTTAAACTATACAAGTAGAAAAAAATCTTAACTTCATTTTGCAATGGAAAAGTGTTCTGTTTTTTCAGCGTATATTTTCTTAAATGTATTTTGCCAAAATAGAATAATACTTACATATTCACCAACTTCTTGTTTCTTTTTGTTTACTTTTTTCCGCGCAAAAATCACTACATACTTCGATAACTTCGAGTAGAAACAATTCGATAACGACTGCGGTGATCCGCTTAAACTACATTATGATGCCGAAGTACTCGATTTCGACTGCGGTGATTTGGCCCCTCTGTTCCGAACGCGGTCACAGTGACGCTTTTCCCGATTTCCCGTTCTCCCTTTTTCTTGACTAGTGTTCCGAACGCGGTCACGGTCACATTTCGCCATCAAACACGTAATCACCGATCAATGTCACGGTCAAGGCCATCCGCGAATAAAACGTGTTCTGCCGTGCTCTCTGTTACATTTGTATATTTTATTTTCATTGGAAGAAAATTATTTTTTTTTTTTTTGAAGTAAAATTTTATTATTATTTTTTTTTTTTTGAAATTGTCCACAGCCCAATGAAATTTTCCTTTTGTTTAGTATGTCTCAAACATTTTATAAACTATTTCGCAAAAGAAATTTTTCGTACGATTCCCAAAAAATAGTAAAAATGAACTACATTATGGTTAAAATGACCAATGATTTTCTTCTTTATTTTTTGTTCATTTTTTCTTCTATGAGAGGTTGTAATTTCGTTAACTGCAGTTAAAAAGTACAAAAGGGCATTAAATTTTCCTGGTTTCAAATAACGCTTTGTGAAAATCTCAAAATGTGGTCTCTTGACGCCGAAGGTCGATATCGACACGGCAGGTTTATAAGGGCAATCTAGATTAAGTTATACCGAACATAGAGGACTGGGACGAAACAGGATGAATTTCGGTGAACTTAACATCTATACGGATGGCTCTATAATGGCCGAGGCATTTGGAGAATCATTTAATTTGGACGACGAATGCAGTTTATTTCAGGCGGAGATATTCGCCATTGCAAAAGCTGCAGAACTTCTATCGACGAGCCATTATTTAGATGCAATATCAGAATTTTCATCGATAGTCAAGCAGATGTAGATGTCCTGGGGATCGAAGGTAGTCCGCCGTAGTGAGCTTATAGTTCTGTAACGAAAGGTTTTCCCTGGTATGCTGGGGTATACTCGCGGGGACAGGGTTCGTCACAGACAATTTATATTCGCTAGACCCGAGTAGATAAAAGATGTGGATTTTGTTTCTTTATATTCTTTATTGAGGAGTTCAGTAGCATTCAGTTACACTCCAATTTGGTTAACTCTATGTTATAGGTTGGAGGGACGGCGTCGTGGGCGTGATCTGGAGCAGCACTGCGTCCACCGGTGATGCCCTTGGCTAGGCGGTCTTGATCGTTGTGTCAGGGATAGCTGGCTTCGTTGCGGCGAGTGGTCTGGGAAACGATTCGGCTTCTGGCTCGGGGTATAGGTGGTTGGTGGGCGCCTCAGTCCGTCGTCCGTGTTGGGGCAACAGGTGGTGTCGTCTGAGGGTGGTTGCCTGATATGTCCGCGGAGAGCGTGAAAGAGTACGGCGAACTAGCGACGCAAAGGTAGCCCTAAGTTGCCTACTGACGTGGTTCCGCGTAGGGTAATCGATGAGTCGGTGTATGCAATGAAAATGTTATGAAGCCTACCGGAGCGTATCCATGTAGGGTGCACGGCGGGTCGGTGTATGAAATTAAACATATTATGTTGCCTACCAGAGCGTACCTATGTAGGGTGCACGACGACTCGGTGGTTGAAATGAACAATGCTATGTTGCCTACCAGAGCGGTCGGTGTTTGAAATGAACAATGTTATGTTGCCTACCAGAGCGTATCTATGTAGGGTGCACGGCGAGTCGGTGTACTATATGGAAAACTTTAGGTTGCCTACCGTAGCGTATCCGTGTAGGGTACACGGCGGGTCGGTGTATGGAATGAACAATATTATGATACCTACCAGAGCGTATCTATGTAGAGTGCACGACGAGTCGGTGTTTGAAATGAAAAGTATTATGTTGCCTACCAGAGCGTATCTACACGGATGAAAAAGACTGTTTTTCATATGTTTGGCTATAAACATTATATGTTTGGAACACAAATTTTTAAACACAATATTTTTGAGTGCAAGCATATAATGTTCATAAACTAGCATAACATGTTTGGGACATATATGTTAATATGTTAGAACATATTATGTTTGGGACAAAATGTTTTTAAATATAATATGCTTGGATGCAAACATATATTAATTTAGAAATAGCCTATAAACATATATGTGTTTAGTAGCTTGGAGCGCTATTTAACAGGGAGCGATATTGAATTAAGTTGGTGGTTGTTGCTTGTTATTACAAAATTAACATTTTATTTTTCCTTGGGCAATTGATTAGCTACTTCTTTGATCCTTACAAACTGTGTGGTCCGCTGTTCGAATCCCCGTCCGGCAAAAGGTAAAATTAAAATAAAAAAAATCATACAATTGAATAATTTCTTCTACAATGTTTGTATTACAGAAAAAGGTGCTAAGAACTAAAAAATATCGTGGAAGTGAGAAAGATGTGGGGGAATATCAGGGATCCGGAGCGGTCCATTTTTTTCGCTCCGCTCCGCTCCCGCTCCGGAGAAAAAAAAACCGCTCCGCTCCACGCTCCGCTCCGAGAAAAAAAAATCGCTCCGCTCCGCTCCTCTTCGAGAAAATTATAGTACAAATATTGTATTATTTGTTCAATTGAGTTTTATTATACCCTGCTCCAAACTGTGGAACAGGGTATTATAAGTTAGTGCATATGTTTGCAACACCCAGAAGGAGACGAGATAGACACATGGTGTCTTTGGCAAAAATGCTCAGGGTGGGCTCGATTATTTTTTGCACATATAGTTAGTGCTATAGAAGATTACATTTAGCCAACTTTGAGTAAGATCGGTTGATAAATAAGGGTTTTATGACATAATTTGGCAAAATCGGGCGGGAGATGTGATATGGTATCGAAAATTTAGATCTACAAAGTGGTGCAGGGTATAATATAGTCGGCCCGCCCGACTTTAGACTTTCCTTACTTGTTTTATTTAGAAAAATCGGGCGATACATATATATGGGACCTATATCTAAATCTGAACCGATTTCGATGACATTTTCAGACTTAAAGGGTGATACAAAAGATTATTTTGTGCTAAATTTGACGACGATCGGTTAGTAAAAAAGTGCAACGTGAGCCCATTTGTCGAAATCGAGCAATACATATATATGGGAGCTATATCTAAATTTGATCCGATTTATTCCAAATTCAATAGCGTTCGTCCTTGTGCCCAAAAAAACTCCCTGTACCAAACTTCATCAAAATCGGTTAATAATTGCGACCGGAATCCTGTGAACAACAAATACATGGACAGACGGACGGACACCAAGCGCTAGATCGACTCAGGAGGTGATTCTGAGTCAATCGGTATATACTTTATTGGGTCTAAAATCAATATTTCTGGTAGGCACATTTTTTGGCACTTATTATACCCTAACCACTATGTGGTTTAGGGTATAATGACTTTAAAACAATGTGTTGAAACATTTTATTAATTTTGAAGATTTTTTCAGAAATATTAAATCCATTTTGACGAAACGAATTTTCATTCATGTTAGGATACACATTTTTATGTCGAATCACTTAGCTATAAGGACAAACAGACTTCATTGAAAAGTTTAGAGACTTTTAGACAAAGAAAAAACTTTATTTCAGAGAAATACGTTTTCTATTCTAAGCAAAATTAGTATTCATATTTTACGCATGTGAAATATTTGGCCTCCCGACAATATTCTTTGCGGTGCACCATCTACTATTTAATATGTGTTAGAAACCAAATTTATGAAAATGGACCAAATGCTGTTTGGTCCGACCATCGGACCAAATTTAAAAATTAGAAATTTTTTGGACCAATTTTGGTCCGATCGGACCAAAGCGGCAACGCTGATTGGAATTGAAAGTCTATACACAGAGTAGAAGTAACTACTCTCCGAAAGTTTTTTTTGTTTTGCAACAGACGTAGAGAAGAGGTTTTGTTATATTTGTAATGTGTGTGTGTTTATGTTTGCAACAACCTCCATCGAAATCAGTCCGTGGTATACCTACGAATATTCTTACTCAGATCTAGTGTTACCTAATTTCGCTTTTTTCCCTTTTATTGCAAAAATACATTTTCGAACAGCGTTTTTAAGAAATGTTCGTCCTCAAAAAAGTAGATAACATGCAATAATACAAATCAAGTCAATGTGAGAAAAAAATTAAAATAAATGTATATGCGCACATTTTTCAACCAAAATTGAAACTATCCATAATTTTAATTAAATTTTCGAGAACCAATATCAGAAAAAAGAGAATGCTAGGATATAGTACAATAGTAAAGCAAATATGAATGTCCTTACACTGAAAAAAAGAATTTTTCTTAATTATTAAAGTCACGTTGACCTTACCTCAAAAATTTTATCTTTCATGTTATGATACACACTTTTAAGTAAAATCACTTAATTATAAGGACATTACAACTTCATTCAAAAGTTTAGAGAAATGCGTCTTCCATGTTAAGCAAAATTTGCATTCTTATTCTAAGGACATGAAATCTTTGACTTCACGACAATATTTTTTTCAGTGTAGAAAACTAAAAAAATAAATATAAATAAGATCATTTAATTGCCTTTAATTTACGTTCATTACAAACATCTTTGTAGTAATACGGGATGAAATTGATCGAAAGTACTGTTGTTACTTTTACAACTCATACTAGAGATATATTTTGACATTTGCCGTTTTTGAAAACAATTACTAAAAAACACGTTGTGTTTTCCCCAATGTACGTACGTACAAAAATACATATCGTACATTTTAAACGTTTACTCACACTACGCTAAGTACTAGCTATATTTGAAATTACCTACACAGTGTAATTTCAAAGTTACACATTTCATTCAAGTAATATTTTATTCGGAGCGGAGCGGTTTTTCATTTGGAAACCGCTGCGCTCCCGCTCCGCTCCGGATTTTAGAAATGCCGCTCCCGCTCCGCTCCCGCTCCGGCAAAAAAAGGGCTTGCTCCGCTCCGCTCCACGCTCCGCTCCGGATCCCTGGGGAATATACAATTGGGCAGAAACAACATTTTGAGCATTCAGGTCGAAAACCTATGTTGTTAGCACCTATATTACCTGTTTATTTTCATAATTCATTATGATTGTAAATATATAAATAAATAAATAAAATTTTGAGCACAATATTGTTTGGGAGAATTTTTTTAAGCATATAATATTTTTGGGTGCAAAATGCTTCCAAACATATTATATAATCACATAATAACATATTGTTTTTTGGAAGACAACATTATTGAATTTGGATGCAAAAATACAAAATGTTTGGAAATTGACTACCCAAACATATATTGTTTAGACCAATATGCTTTCAAACATATTATATATTGGGAGAGATCAAACATATAAATGTTTGGGCAATAGCCAAAAATGTATATGCTTGAAGCAAAATATGTTTGGGAGTATATGTTACAGAAGCGATTTTTTGTGAGCGTGTATGTAGGGTGCACGGCGGGTCGGTGTCTAACTGAAAATGTACGTTGCCTATCGGAGCGAATCCATGTAGGGTGCACGGCGAGTCGGTGTCTAACTGAAAATGTACGTTGCCTACCGGAGCGAATCCATGTAGGGTGCACGGCGAGTCGGTGTCTAACTGAAAATGTACGTTGCCTACCGGAGCGAATCCATGTAGGGTGCGCGGCGAGTCGCTATCTAACTGAAAATGTACGTTGCCTACCGGAGCGAATCCATGTAGGGTGCACGGCGAGTCGGTGTCTAACTGAAAATGTACGTTGCCTACCGGAGCGAATCCATGTAGGGTGCACGGCGAGTCGATATAACCAACGGAAGATAGTCACGGTTGTCACTGTCACGATTGTCACTATCACTGGCACTTATAGTATTCACTCTACTCACCTAGGCTTAAACTTGGCTATGTTCCTTGTTCACTCCTCAGACTCACTTGCCGATGTTTCGCTGTAAAATTATCTCCACTGACTGTCCCCCTTTCATAGTTTCCCCATCCTTTTATACCAGCCTTCTCACTTGTTTACTTGCATTGTCCCTTGTTGCGTGTTGTTGGGTGTTTTGATGCAAATGTTGTAAACAACTTCGACTCCCTGCATCGTTGTTGGTGTCCTGCAACGGTATGTTGTTTTGATCTTCGTTTGCACTGATAAACAACATTGGGTCGCTGTGTTGTTTGTTGCTACGTCGTTTTGCTGTTCACTTGCATTGGCAGTAATAGATCAGCTTACTGGGTACATTGTTGCTACAAACAAACGGTATGTTGTTTTGATACATTTCGAATGTTGTAAACAACTACGTGGGTCGGTACGAGAGTTCAGGAAAAACATACGAGGGCCTTGTAAAAAAATTCAAGTTCACTATATATATTTAAAAATTCAATAAAAAAAACAATTCAACGTGAATAACAAAAAAAAACAACAAGAATTCAGGTAATTCGTGTGATCAGAAACGAGGCACGACTTCTGGTCCTCACAGTTCTCACTGAATAGCATTATGTAACTCTGTGCTGGGTAGATGGACATTATGGAATAACGGGAATGAATGAAGAGGCACATATGCTGGCTAAGGAAGGCGCAAGCGGCACAAATAATGTTATGTCGGACGTTTTTTTTATTTTATTTATTTATTCATTCAGAGCATGTAATTCTAAGCCTATTTGGCCAAAACAAAGCAATTACAATGGACTACTCTCTAGGTTTTCATACAATATTCATATACAATAATACGTAAGGGTGTAAAAAAATGTTCAATAATTAGATTAAGTAAACATTTACACTAAACTTAGAAATGTATAAATAAATAAGATACATAAAAAGTAACTCTCATGTGCAAGTTAATAGGAATACTTGCTTATATAAAAGGAAAAATAAAAAAGAAAAGAAAAAAAATATAACAAATATTCTTAATCGTTGCTAAAAATTATGTAAAACAAAACAAAAAAAAATTATTTGAGACATTTCCCAATGTAAACAATCAGTAATTAAAGTAAATACTCAAATTTGGCTCACAAAAGTATTGAAACAATCTGTTTCACTAATTCCGAATTCAAAAAAGAATATGTGAAAAAAAAACTAACAAGTATTTATGAAAGTTCCCAATGCAAACATCCAGAAATTATAGTTGAGTAACTACTCGATTATATCTCACGAAAATATTGAATTAATTTGTTTCGATAAGTTTTCGTATTCAAACAAAATGTTTTTAATGTATCAGGGAGACAGTTGAAAAGTTTGGCTATGTGAGTCTGAAATGATTTGTTCATGTAGCCCCTAGCATTCGAAATTATAGGCTGATTTGTTCTGCGAGAACGGGTAAAATGGAACAAATGTACTAAAAAAGAAGGTGATTGCTGCTTGTACACATTATAAAAAAGAATTATCGAACGGATGTCAATATAACGCCAGAATGAACACCCCAGAAAATGCTTAGCAGATGCAGATACATGATCGAATCGTCTAAGAGAATACAGATAACGAACTACTCGGTTAAATGCAAGCACAAGAGGTTTCATATTCTCCTTTGAAGTACCACAAAACACCTCAATGCAGTACAGAAAGTGAGGCATGATCAAAGCGTGGACCAACATTCTCTTAATATGAAAAGGTAGTACTAAATCCGTGTTATATAGACGACGAAGGGCAAGGTGGGTGTGAGCAACCACGTTGTCAATATGCGTAACAAATGATAGTCTATTATCTATAGTGACACCTAAGCATTTAGTGGTCTGAACAAAGTTAATCGTCTGGGAGTCATAAATCAAATTAATATCCCCAGAACTATTAGGGGAAAACAGCATTGTCTTAGTCTTTGTCGGGTTCACTGATAATCTATTCAAAGTCATCCATGACAATACCAAGTTCATCACATGGTCAATTTTCGCCTGCAGCACGTCGGTAAAGTGGCTCTCACCGCTAAAAAGCAACTGAATATCATCCGCATTCTCCAACATGATCAAAAAAGTCATTAATAAATGTAATAAATAATAAAGGACCCAGGACCGAGCCCTGTGGAACACCGCTTCGCACAGGGAGGACATCAGAAGCCAAATCTTTAACTTGGACAAACTGGCGCCTATCCGTCAAATATGAATTGATGAGCCTACATGCAGTCGAAGAGAAATTATAGATGGAATGAAGCTTTCGGATCAAAATGATGTGGTCTATCCGATCAAATGCCTTCACAAGGTCGAGAGACAGTAAAACACTAGTCTTTTGGTTTGCATAATTGCATCTGATGGAATCAGTCAGACCTACTAGCAACATAGCCGAACTTCTGTGACTCCTAAAACCACACTGAACATCGCTGAGCAAGTTGTTACGCTCCAAATAATCCGACATTTGTCTTTTTAAAACATATTCGACCACCTTCGACAATATAGGCAACAATGATATTGGACGATACATATCCGAAGATGTGGGGTCAGACTTTTTCTTGATCGGTACAACTCTACCGATTTTCCAGCTGCTAGGAAAGGAGGAGGTCATAATAATAGTATTTACCAAATGAAGGAAGTATCCCGACAAGAGAGGAAAAATTATCTTAAAAAATTTCAAAGGATACCCGTCACAGCCTGGTGCATTAGACTTAATTTGCCCGAAAGCCGTAAAAAGATCATCGGATGAGATACAATTAAAAGAAAACCCAGTTTCATCAAAATTGATCGTTCGCTCTCCTTCTACAGTGGGACCCAACTGGTTACGCACAAAAGCCGAATTCAAATCATTAACATCATTCACTGAAGCATGACCAGTACGAAAATCATCATCACTTATGAGTCCATCCCCCCTGATTACATTCCACATCGCTTTCGGACTTAAACATTCTCGAAACATAGAAGCATGGGATTTGCATTTCATCCTTCTCTTGACAGTCTTAGCACGATTGCAGGCCCTACAAAAAACCCGCCAATTCTCTTCATTCCTCTCGCGATGGAATGCCCTATAGGCAGAATCTGCCAATGACTGGTGATACCGCTTCCTCCGCTTTCTTTGTATATTTACAGGATCAATAGCAAATACGACGACATTTGGCGGTGTCTGGACCCAGAGGCTGCGGAGGATTCATTCCATTTTCTTTGCCAGTGTACAACATTATATTGCAGAAGAAACAAGATTCTCTTATTTCTTTCAAAACATTTGCGAGACTGCAGAAGTAGTCTCGCTTTCATCAAGGCCTCTGGTTGGTGGACCTAGTCAGTACAGACACAATGTGAAAGAGAAAAAGAGTTTGAGGAACAGCAATGAACCAACTATGATCTAAATGGACACAAATCTGCTTTGTTACGGATTCATGTCATTCTCCATAACCTAACCAAATTCCTAGATCACACCGTAAAGAATAACAAAATATTTAAATCAACCGGAAATTTCAAATATTCTATGACCTGAAAATGTGATATACGGAGATTTCTCTGCATGATTACATACTATTTTAGATTCACACCATGCGTCAACTTATTCAGAACGAAATTTCAAACTGTGAACCTGCGTTCATGAAACTTAATGTAATAATTTCTGGTGAAAATGACCCAAATTTTCCAGATATTGTAGCGTGCGGCGCGTGCCTTACAGGAGCAGCGGGGGAAGACTCACATTAAGCCAATGGAGAAGAACCTTCTGTTGCATAAACTTCACGAGCTCTATCAGAAGGCGAATGGGAATATAACCAAATAGACCTCGGTTATGTGAATATACATGGCGACTGCCTATCTAGAGTTAATAAACCCCAATGCATACAAGATACTCTTATCAAAGATGAACAACACAACAAGTTACTCTTATCAAAGATGAATTTGAAGAATTATGCAAAAATCAATTTTTAATATTTCAAATGAGAACATATACACAGATAAAATCGAATTCGAGACTGTAAATGACACAGAATATTAAAAAATTTATTATATCTAACAAATTCTTCAAATTATAATAAGATATATACGCTCAATTCTGGGATAATTTAATGCGAAAAATATAATAAACAAACACTTAAAATAGTTTTATAAATATTTTTATTATGTACATTATAAAATTGTTTTATTCTTAATTCTATCGTTATAAAATGATTATGTTCGTTACTAACTAAATTCTTTTGTAAACAACTTACTAGCGACAAATGTTACGTCCTTTGATACTTTCCCACAATTGGTATCTGTGATTAATGGGTCCTGCAAAGCGTCAAGTAGAGGTATCAGAAAATCATTATAGGGATTACTTCTGATTTGGTAACGTTCAATGGCTTCAAAAATTGCACGAAATAGTGGCTGTTTGTTGGAATGGAAATAACCTCGATTTCCGTGAAGAATTTGTATGCCATTATTGGAATCGCATACACTCATATACATGCAGTGGTCAGGGCGGTAATTGAACTCGCATGGCAATATGAAAAGCTTTTCTATGGTAGATAACATAATAATTATATAACAGAGGCTAAATCTATATAGAGACTACTCCCATAATTGCGCACGATTTTGTATAATAGTAATTCCAAAGAAATATTAATGAGTTATTTATAGCACATGTGAATAGTGGACTAAATCTATCTAATGAGTGATATTGAAAGAACTTGTGCAAGTTTATGGTCATATTTTTGTCTAAATGTTTAAAAACATCTTTTATCATATTACGGCTTGTTAAAATTTTAATTAATCTTCAATACCATTTTGTAG
This sequence comes from Haematobia irritans, assembly GCF_050003625.1. NCBI lineage: Eukaryota > Metazoa > Arthropoda > Insecta > Diptera > Muscidae > Haematobia > Haematobia irritans. The sequence continues at coordinate 85,521,150 of NC_134397.1, read as the reverse complement.
AGATGATTTTCTGTATTTTTAAATGAAAGTGAAGACAGTCATGGGCTATATAAGGCGAAAGTCAATATCATTGTAATATACGCTTTGCTAAAGATTGTTAGGGTATGTGGAAAAAAGGATCCTAGTTTCATGATGGCTGAGGCATGATTCGGTTGGTTATGCACTCAACGTCATATTTCCATTATGTCCAGTCTCTATTTCAAAGCTGTAGCAGGTCTCGAATCATCTCCTCCCGGATATGTTGGGTTCTATAACTCTTAACAGCAGGGCAATGACTCGCTCTATCACCCATCACGAATTTAAAGTGTAGTGGTACTCTTAGCCACCATGCAGCGAAATTCAAAGTCATCCACTGGGTTTTTAACTTCAGGACCCAGTGGACGAGTTTCGAATGAAGTTATAAATTTGAGTAATGAACAAGAGTTAGGCCCAATTAGTTGACCTGTAGACGCACAGAAAAAATATCACCAAACTATTTCCAATTAAAAAGTTAATAGAAGTTGAAGATTTTGTCAATTAATAAATTAATTGATACAATTAACTTTTTAATCAATATAGAAACATTAAGTCAGTGATTGAAATTTTAAAAATTTTTAATTAAAACATTAATTGATACAATTAACTTTTTAATCAAATTCGGAAGACTTAGTCTGTTAACAAAAGTGATAAAATTTTTTTATTGTTAATTAAAAATGTATTTCAAAAAATCAATTGTTAATCCAAACAAAAACTCAAAGCCAATTCAGAAAGTAATTGAAATTAGTTACCTTTTTAATTAAAAAAAACTAATTGAGTTTTGCAATCAACATCAATTAAATATTTGATTGATTTAATTAAAAAATTAATTTAAATTTAGCTAACGAAATCAAATAATTTTTTAATCAAGAATCTTTTCTATGCCCAATTAAAACTGTGATTGATACTATCATTTTCGTGATTGAAGACATTTCAATTAAAAAATTAATTGGATCAATTAATTTCGTGATTGAATCAGATTTTTTTTGTGCGGGTTGGCAGGTGGGGACAATTTGGCAAGTCGAACCGTTTCTAAGGTAGCGACATCAAAGGAGTTAATCCCTCACGAAAGATATCCAAAGGTGCTGGAAGAGACACCAAGATCCTCGACACCAAGAGACTGGTTGGTATCAAGAACGATGTAAACTAATCGCATTTGAGGACCAGAATGTTTTAAGGCTGTTTTGGTATTAATTGGTGAAGTTTGGGAAGGAGCTGCTCTAGAGTTAGTCGAGAAGAAAGACATACCGGTTGACCTGGAGCCCATGCATGGATTCATTCAAACCCTCCTGATCCTAAATCTATTTTAAATAGACTGAAACAATGCAATCCAGATCTACCAACCGCTGATTGGTAGGTTGGCCGTTTGGATGAAGTGGATGGACCAAGACGAAATGCGGTGTTTATATTGAACATTCGGTCTTTGCCACATCTAGCAAAGTCCCAGGGCCGTGAAGGTATACATAAGCGATCAGCCATAGGATTCCAAAATGGATAAGCCTCTGTCTGAATCAGATATGAGCAGATCTTCTTGCGAAGTCGAGGAAGATATCAAAAATGCAGCCATGGACGGACACCGTATGCGAGAGGAGGTTTCTACCGCCTCTAAACTAATCAAAGATGAACCCAGGGTTATTGCGAGAGTTATGACAATATGGAACAGATTTATTTATTCATTCATTTAATCAGCCAACGCCACTATGGACTATATGGATTTTATTCTTTATCATGGTTGCTCCACCAATTTTCGATCCAACCTTTCCTTTGTTGCTTGTTTGATTTAGCCTTACATTTAGTCAGAAAAATTAGAAGAAAAAAACTAAAAATGAGCCAAAAAGAGCCAGAAAGGGACAAAAAAATTAAAAAGAGCCAAAATTAAAAAGAGCCAGAAAAGGGCCTGCTGCTCAAAAAGAGCCAATTTGACTCTTTAGAGGCAGTAAGGCAATACAGGGTATCACAATGGACTGAATAGTCTAAGTGAGTCTGAATCGGGCTGCCACTTTAACCTTATCTAACCTACACCATCATCCATTAGGTCATCTAAGGCATACGATTAGGAATTGTTGCGGTATCAGCCAGTACTGCCCCAGTCATCATAATGATTCTTTGGTGGTTGGACATCTCTTGAGTTTCCATTCTTTTTCGGAACATTTTAAGTCTCGTCGCCACCATGACCTTGGCATTCATACCTATCTCTATTGATCTAAAGTGAAGTATCGTTTACAAAACTGGTTAACGTGGTCGTAATTTATTTGGTTATTGAGTTCGTTTTAAGCGTAAAACCTGATATAGCGATTAACGGAGCATGGGTTGTTTAACGGGACAAATGGTCAAAGGGTCTATAAAAAGCTTTTTTTCTAATGGTACGATGGATTGTTGCCGAAACTACTTCAAAAGGAGATTCCTGAATCCAAACTTGACACAGTGAATGTATGAGAGTGTAACATAATTAGGACATTCCTAACATACGCTTCGATAGTCTGGTGGAAACCGATAGACAGCCAGTGCATCAAAAAAAATTTGGAACGAGTCCAACGGACATGTTAGGTGTAGTGGCTGCCCGACATTTCAGGCTCACTTAGACTATTCCATTGCGATACCACAGTGGTGAACTTCTTTCTTATCATTGAGTTCTATCCGATCTATGTTCACTTCTATCACAAGAGACCTCCTTTTTATAGCTGAATTCATTCCACATTGCGGTGAAACTACTTTGAGAAGATTCAAAATATGACCAGAGTTACTGAGAGGGGATAATCCACCGCTGAAAAACTTTTTGTTGTTCTGTTCGAACTCACGAACCTTATATGCAGGCGGGCATGCTAACCATTGCACCACGGTAGCCCCGTATATGTTGGCTTTGTAAAACCAGTACTGTGGTCTTCACTTCATCAACTATAGCTTTGAAAAAGATTCTAGACTTTAGTCCTGTAGAGATACATATCAAATGGTAGCGACGGATTCAGAAACAACCGATCAATTTATACTTGCGGATTTCCACAATGTCTTATAGTCGGCTGAAATAATAAAACAGCTGAATTTAAAACCAAAATCAGTCTAATGAAGCATTTGTTTTCGACACCGAGAAAGAGATCTAACTACCAAAAAATTGGTCCACATCGGTTCATAATTTTGTATATCGCCATATTTCATTTCTTGGGTCTACTGGGGCTCAATTTATATTCATAACAAACAAATTTGCTTCCAAATTAAATATAGTTCGCATATTACCCGATCTCAGATTTGATCGTATAGACGACTATACACATATTTCATCACATTCACATCACATTAGTCTAAGAACTTTTTGTAAATCGGCCCATGGATAGGTTTAAGTGACAGCCCTCTTTATTTCGGGCTCGCTTAGACTATTCGGTCTATTGTGATACCACATTAACTAAAAATACCTATTACATATTGACACTTCTAGTTTTTACCGTTGAACCAACTAGATTGTTCCAGAAACATTAGCAGAGTGGATAAGTTAACATTTTCCTGGTCCGTCAGTAATCTACAGCTGTATATACCTAAATGTTTCAATGATGAGTATTTTTCATCCACATCAATAAAAGAAAAACTGACAAAAAGTGAAACCAAATTTCATCCGATCCGGCTGAATGAAATATGGTACATGGTGTAAGTATATGGTCTCTAACAACTATGCAAAAATTGGTCCACATCGGTTAATAATTCAATGATTAAAACCGCTATGTTCATCGTAATT